>NC_071091.1:108007577-108150077 GCF_027358695.1 Spea bombifrons | reverse complement strand
CTGGTGGCCCTGGTCACGTTAAGGCCAACATTAGATAAACAGCCGGTGTGTGGCCAGCTCAGTAACTCCGTACCCGGGAACTCTCTGGGTTATGTCTGGAGACTCAGGGACTGGAGATTTCCCAGCGGTCCCAGTGGGCCGGCTGGTCTGAAGGCTGGTGCAGCAGCACCACGGGGGCCATGTTGCTGTCTATGCGGCCTGACGGCCCCTAATGTTTTTTGGCCAGTGGCAACCGGGCCGCCGCTCTAGGGGATTGGAGATCCGTTCCCCAGCTGTTTGGGCCTTTTAACACTTTTAGTTCCTGGCATTTTAATAATAAAAGTAATAATAGTAATAATGTGATATTCTGTGATCATTAAGGAACAATTTAATATTATTTTGAAAAGAAAGCTTTATATTTATTTGGATGCCACACGTGACTCGGATCGGTATGAAGCCCACGGGGGCCAGAATGGACTAGAGTGGGCCCTGACAGAGTGCTGAGCAGGGCTAGGCTAAGGCAGGAATTGTGGATTTTAGGGGAGGAGTTTTGGTAGGAGGATATTTAAGTTTGGTGATCACAGGGGTAAGGATCCATTTTGTTTAACCTTACCTGGTGGTGTTTGTCCCACCCTCCCTCCCTCCCCTTATGTGGTTGAGTTTGTGGAGTAGTGTTGCTGCATTAGTCACAGTTGTGGGCGGTAGCTTGCCAGGTATCTAAGGGGTTAATGTGGTGGTATGATCCTTGGTGGTCATAACCGGTGGGAGGTTCCTTGCAAGGAGTGGTGCTCGGAACCTCGGGTCCTGGTTGGGGCATCCTGGTATGTCCCCTCCCAAATTGGTGTGTGGTATGGTGTTGCTGCATTAGTCACAGTTGTGGGCGGTAGCTTGCCTGGTATCCAAGGGGTTAATGTGGTGGTATGATCCTTGGTGGTCATAACCAGTGGGAGGTTCCTTGCAAGGAGTGGTGCTCGGAACCTCGGGGCCGGGTTGGGGCATCCTGGTATGTCCCCTCCCAAATTGGTGTCTGGTATGGTGTTGCTGCATTAGTCACAGTCGTGGGCGGTAGCTTGCCAGGTATCCAAGGGGTTAATGTGGTGGTATGATCATTGGTGGTCATAACCGGTGGGAGGTTCCTTGCAAGGAGTGGTGCTCGGAACCTCAGGTCCGGGTTGGGGCATCCTGGTATGTCCCCTCCCAAAATTGGTGTGTGGTATGGTACCTGGATAACTTGGCAAGCTAGGTTGGTTTTGGTTACGTCATTGTCTCTGTTAACGCATCTATGTTTATTATTTCAGGTTTTACGGGACAATGACTGTTAAATAAAACGGCTGTGGCCTTTTCAAACCCATCTTGTGTGTTGGTGTTTTATTTAATTGAGCAAATGAGCCAAGCCTGGCCCGTGAGTCGAAGCTACATCTGTCATGTATGTGCGTGTATGTATGTGCCTGTATGTATGTGCGTGCACGTGTGTAAGGAGTGTGATGCGTGGGCATGAGAGCGCGTCTATAAAATATATAAATAAAATACATGGGGCTGATGTCTGAATATTTCCATACGCAGTACGGCCCTGGTCGCTCCTGAGAGGCTGATGAGGCCACTCCACTCAACACCCCCTTCCCCGCTTTCAATCTGTATGCATTCAGGGCAAGGTCAGCAGACCTCCCTATGATGTCAGAGACCACCCGATGACATCCTGCCCTCCCTTATGGGCATTTCAGCCCTCGGAAACGTATTTAAAATATTTAAAAATATTTCCTTTTCCCGCGAATAAATTACATGCGGCGGAACGGCAGCCGATCTCCTCATTATCGAGTCACTTAACGGAAAATGAAATAATAATTAGACAGGCGGCGCGGGTCACGTTCCCGCGGCCTCCCGCCGGCAGAGAGGAAGTCAAGATCATTCGGCACAAGGATGCGTAACGAGGAGAAAGTCACTCACATCATTACCTGCCTGTCTGCGCAGGTACAGGGCCAGGTAACCAAACTGAATTAACGAATTCATTAATTGATTTAATTCCTAAGAATTCACTCAAGATTTTTTTTTTTTATTTGAACCCAGTTGCATGAAAAAAAAGAGAAATAAACGCATATACTTTATTGAGAGGATGGTAGGTAGGTGGAACAGACCCCCAGCAGAAGTGGTAGAGGGTAATGCTGGGGGGAATTTAAACATGCATGGGATAGACATACGGCTCCTGAATATAAGACGAGACCAACGACTGTCATCAGTATGCATCAGTGAGTGAAAGTGATGGTACAGGAAGCCCCTTGTCCACAGAGCTTACATTCTAAATAGATTAGAGTAGGTAATATACAGATACTGGAGAAAAGAACCGTTTATCAATTCAAAAAAATAAGTAAAAGAAATGGAATCCTCAAATATTAACCCTTTAATAGCCCATCACACAGACCCTATTGCAATCACTCAATAATGATAGCAGCCGAGTGGTTCTAATAACGCTCCCTATGGAAGGTAAAGATATTCTGAATGGAGTCACCTGTATTCAAGCAGGGATTCCAGCTGTGATAACGCACCAATCGGGACGCTCAGATATCATTAAATCAGAGGAGAATATGGAGGAGTCAGCTCCAGACTGTGTGACCCTGAGAATCTGCCCCATTCATCCTGAGACTGAGGTAAAATCCCTAAGAATCTGCCCCTTCACCCCGAGACTGGGGTAAAAACCCTAAGAATCTGCCCCTTCACCCTGAGACTGGGGTAAAAACCCTGAGAATCTGCCCCTTGACCCCGAGACTGGGGTAAAAACCCTGAGAATCTGCCCCTTGACCCCGAGACTGGGGTAAAACCCTGAGAATCTGCCCCTTGACCCCGAGACTGGGGTAAAAACCCTGAGAATCTGCCCCTTCACCCCGAGACTGAGGTAAAAACTTGGAGAATTTAACCCTTTACCCTGACACTTCCCAGGTCTGCACATCGAAAATACCAATTATTTTGGTGACTTTACTGTCAGTACGAGTGAAAGGTTTGCCGCTGAGCAGATCGAAGCCGCTGATTACAGCAGGAAATGTTATCACTTCCTCCAATCGAATTTTTAGACTAACACACAAAATGGCCGCCTTTATCCCAAAACCTCGAAATTATTTGGACTCCTGCTCTAATTTGAATGAAATTTAATTAATTAAAAAATAGAAATGACACCGGACTGCAGTCTCATCTCTAACGTTAGATCTTTGATTTGGCATCACTATAAGTTATTCCTGACCTCAAAATGAATGCAAATTCTTTATAGTATAGAAATATGTCTGGCGTGGATTTCCTTAGCGGCCATTTTGTTGCTGACCACCACCTATAAAGTACTTGATTTCATTAGGGGCGTCGTACGCAGTGTATTAAATAATCGGTATTTTGTTATGGGGGGGATTATTAAAAAGTAAACATTATTTGTGCTGATATGGCAACCGTATACCTCTAATGCCAAGCGCTGTCTGTATGAATGATATTGTATCATGAACATGTCAAAGTAGACCATGGCTTATATTGTGACAGATCCGGTGCTGTATTTTCAGCTGGATAAATGAGGCTGGGGGTGAGATCGTGACACCCCAGCACCCGTGTCATTATCACCGCGTGATGAACAGCCATGTTGACCGTCTTTTCACTTTGCTAGTTCCTTAACGCGGCAGCTGTAGCCACCGTCATCCTTCATGGGCTAATTTACAATGTTACAACACAATCAGAGTGACGGCAGGGTAATTCATCATCTCTTTCAGGGCCTTCGTGTATTACCGCGGTGGGGGGGGGGTCGGCGGCGGCCATGTCACCGGTCTGTCGAGTCCTGAGATAACTCGTTTTTATTGTGTCGATATAGAAAGCACGTGGGGTTCCATTACATGCGGACAGTAACGGGTGCATTAGGTCTATGCGGGGTGGCGGAATGAAACAGGTCATTCACACACATATACGCCGTGTAAGAGAATGGGCCATGCGCGATCTACAAGGTACTCTGTACCTGCACCGTGATGGGAGTGAAATATTATTCTTGAATAAACAATAAAATAATAAAATAAATAAAAAAATAATAAACATGAAGACTAATATTTCTATTTCATTATAATAATTTTTAATTCAGTTAAAGCCTCCAAATGCTTCAGATTTTCACTACTGAGAAAAAAAGTTCTCTCCACTCCAAATGTTTTTGTTTTTTTGTATTTAGTTTCTTTCTGGCCTTCAAAAAAGTCCAGCGAGTGCCGAGGTCAATTCATCTAATAATTAATAAAAACACGCAACCAGCTTTAGAAAGTTCTATCACATTCCATTTATTTATATAGCGCCGGCGGATGCTGTGGTGCTGTTGGGCGACGATTTAATAATATTTCAATCGCCAATATCCAATTTGACAGCAAGATTAATAATAATAATAATAATAATGTTACTATAGGATTAACACATTAATGCATACAGGTACAGAAGGAGAAGTGAGCCCTGCTCCCAGGAGCTTACAATCTATTAGATTATTCTAATATTCTAGATTATTCTATAGGAGTTGGTATTCACTATTATGTCTGTCAATTAAAACTATTCACTGGTTTGTGTTAGAAAATTGTAAAATGTATTAAAAAAAAATTGCATTATATTATATTATAAACTAAAATTTATGATGAGGCACGAGCCGCGGAGGGTTAATTTCCAGTCGTTCCTAAGCACTTGTGAAAACTTTGCACGGCCGGTATAAATGCCGATATGATCTGCGTCAAAGAAGGGGGGGGGCTCCGTATTATTTTATATTTTTATATATATTTATTTTTTATTTTTTCCCTCCAGGTCTTTCAAAAAAAAGCAATAAAATCAGCAAAGCCCTCACATCCAGAGCCCTGACAGCCTGTCAGATGCGTCTCAGCTGCAAAAACACTGATCCCAGCAAAAATTTCACCGGGGAGGAAAATGTATTCCTGAGCCGCTGTGCGAGAGTGAAAAATGGCCGGGCCTCCTCTTTTGCATGAGGTTTGAGGCCTCCGTGGTGTTCAAAAGAGCGGATCGCTCTAAAACACAGCCATTCATCATCCGGAAAGCCCGGGCATCGACAGCGCAGGTTCTGGGGTTTTCACTTCACGTTCAGTTTATTTCCCACCTCTAGTTAACCCCTTGCGCGCCGAAGGGAAGCTCGTCCTGTTTCGAACCGGTCGCCAGAGCCAAAAAAATCCACCCGTGGTCCTCCCTTGTGGCACCCAAAGAGTTAAAGGCGCAGCCGGAGATACCGGACGCGCAGATCGGCGGGAAAAGCTCTCTTGCGTAACAAGTGACATGTCCAAAATTAGAATTTTTTTGTCACAATTATCTCTTTTTTTTCAAAATGGTCCTATTTTTTTTCTCAAAGAATATAATGAAAACCCTCTTTTAAAGGTTTAAGAAAAAAAAATTAAACAGAGTTGACTTTGATCCATTTTTGCCCCCTGTGTGTTGCAAATTTCAGGGAATTTTTAACCCGGTGGGCGTAACTGGGAACTCCAGGTCGGGGGAGCCACTCCCGGTCCCCTTCCCCACCAAAAAATGGCGTGTGTCCGGTGACTACAGCGGGATTGCCTCAATATCAGTGGGACCACCCACTGACATCATGGGACCGTCCACTGACATCAGCGGGACCTTCTACCCACATCCCAGGCAGGGGTAGCCAGAGGCAGAGTGTTCCCAGGTATGTTAGGTGAACAAAAAAATGCTTTGGCACATATCCAGCCATTGGCCGCATTTACCTCATCAGGTGGCCACTGGCCTTAAAGCCCAATCTACTAGACAAACACCCTGACTCCTTATCATACTGCCTGTGAGAAACAATAGAATGGCTCAGTCTTAATCACCCACTCGGACATTTGAAAGGCCTTTGCTACCTATGATTCCGTCCTCCAGCAGATGAAACCCCAGTTACCTCTTTTATTGCCGCTGCCGATGACCTGACCCTTCGTCGGTAACACCGATATGTTCTAAGTAACCTTTAAGGAAATCACCCAAAATGCCCCATAGAAAATTCCCTGGCAGTGTTGGGGTTAATCCATTCCGGCTTTCTTCATCCTCTGCATCATTTATCCCTCACCTTTAACTCTTCGTAAATCAGAGCACTTGTTTAGACAAACGTCCTCAGCAAGATGAATGGGGAGCAATTATCTTGTCTGCTTCTTCCGCACTTCTAGCTATAATTCCTTCACACCTTTAATATTTCTTCCCCTGACGTTTGTCAACAGTTAATTCAAACGCTTTGTACTAATTAATGGAATTCTGGTTATAAGGAGAGTGACATAGAGAGGGAGACTCAAAGAGAGAGACAGAGTGACTCAGAGAATGAGAGGGTGAAAGAGGGTGAAAGAGAGGGTGAAAGAGAGAATGAGAGAGCGATGGAGAGAGATAGAGAATAGAGAGTCAGGGACTGAGACAAAAAAGAAAGAGAAGAGAGAGTAGAACTCAATGGGAGGCAGAGAGAGAGAGAGAGAGACAGAAGAGAAATCGAGTGAAAGGAGCAGAGGGGGACTCAGAGAGAGACAGAGAGACAGAGAAATGAGAGAGATAATTATAAAGACAGACGGACTCAGAGAAAGAGAGGGAAAAAGAGAGGAACATAAAGAGATGCTTATAGAGACAGGGAGAGAGGAGGAGACACGTACAGAAATAGAGAGAGGGCGAGACAGGTGCTGACAGAGAGGCTCAGATATAGATGCTGTAATAACTGGACAGGAGCAGTTGCGCGCATGTTCTGTACCGGAGACCACCGTGACGGCTGAGGCAGCTGTGCGAAGTATCTGATATTACATCATGTGTGTATGGCAGTCAGTGTGTGTGTGTGTGGCAGTTAGTGTGTGTGTGTGTGTGGCAGTTAGTGTGTGTGTGTGGCAGTCAGTGTGAGTGTGTATGGCAGTTAGTGTGTGTGTGGCAGTCAGTGAGTGTGTGGCAGTCAGTGAGTGTGTGGCAGTCAGTGTGTGTGTATGGCAGTTAGTGTGTGTGGCAGTTAGTGTGTGTGTGTGTGTATGGACAATGATTTAGCGATATATAATTAGTCTGTAGGGGGTACCAAGTTAAAGTATTGCCCCGGGCCCCACATGATTTTCATCTGCCTGCGCAAATAACTTCTGGGTTCCTTTTATCAGAACAGCTTTTATCGGGTCTGCATAGAAAAACATGTGGGGTCGCATAAGCTGCCTTTTTTCAGGTGGGATAGCGGAAGACTCCATCTTTGCTGGGGCAATACAGTCAGGTCCATTTTTCTTCTTCAGCCAGTGGTCCTGAGGAGTGGGACAGCGGTAGGATAGCCTGTACTCACTCACCACAACTGACACGGCGGATAGTAAAGTAGGACCAAGTTGCTTAACACATCAACGGGAACGCGCAGCTTAGTGAATAGGCCACTAATCCTGAGGTCACCCCATTCCAACCTCTCCTCGTGGTAAATGTGACTACAGCTACCATACCGGCAGACCGCCTCGTCACGAGACCGCTCCACATTCCCGTCGTTCATATTTCTTCTTTTCAGTATAGAATTCCCTTACGATATCGGGAGCATAGCTCTAACTGCGCCATTTAGTAGAGCGTTTTGCGGGCTTTTACCACCAGGCATTGCGGGAATTCAAACACATTCCTTAAGAGAACAACATTTTTTCGTCCGACTCGTCTCTTGTAAAAACACGATATTGTACATGCGGGAACATCTTCACCGATTTGTTAAAAGAATTCACGCATCAACGTTCAAATTTGCCCAAAACCATATGAAAAAAAAGCACTTAGGCATTTCCCGTCCCTGGAAGAGATGTATAATTCATACGCTACACGGCAGGATTCATACACGGCGCATTTGAATGTTACGGCCATGTATTATTGAAAGGACAGTGTTGAGAATCAGTCGACCTTTCCGAAAAAGGAGAACCGACCCATATTTTTTGCCCGTCTTCCATTAAAAAATATACACTTTTATAAAAATAAATCATTTTAAGCTCTATTTAATTATTGTTTTTTTAATTAGAAAGAATAATTAAATGATTTATCAAAGACGATAAACTCTTCGTAGAAACCCTTCGTCGCTAAGAGTCGTCAAGGTATCTGTTGGCCAATTTAAGAGTTGGTGGACGTTTTTTGGTAGGTCTTCTTATCAAGCACACCCCTCTGGCACAAAAATGGTTAATCCATATGGTTCCTCTTGCGGGGCAGTTTCTAGGAGGTAGGGTAGAGTTCTCACCCCGGGTTATATTGAACAGAAGACCAGTGAACACGTTGAACCTTCTATGGCTTTTTCCAAGACACTCCATAAATGGTCAACAAACCATGAGTGAAGAATGGCCTCCCTCGCCAGAGTTGTTTGGAGGTGATACTCAGAGTAGTTAACACTGAGGGTTCTGGGGCAAACATGGAGGCCACAGACAGAAGGTCATGGATTTATATAGATACCAACCAACCGGCCCATCCAGTCTGCCCCTTCTTGAAACAATTAATTGTTTAGGAAGTTTCCGTGAATACATTTACTCTGTTTGTACTACTTTCACTGGAAGGCTATTCCAGGTATCTACCAACTTTTCTGTAATTAATAGAATTCTCTCGCATTATCCCACCCACCCGCTCTTTTTTTTATTAAAAATGTTTGGACCTTATTGAACACCTTGACATATCTAAAGGGTTAAAAATATCCCGCCTTTAAAATTAGAAATGGAAAAAAAAAACAATTGTCATCTAGAACTTTGTTTCGGAATCTTCAACTTGAAAAGAATTTGAGTAAAAAAAAAAAAAAAAACATGATTTTTTTTTGGGTGACATCAATATTCACAATTTAAAACAAAATTGTTAGAATTTGCATTACAAAACATGTCAATTCCAAAAATTTTAAGAAGAGACCTCTGGAGTTCTGAAGGCTCATGTGACTACACCTCGGTCCAATGAAAGGTCTCTCTAAAGACTAAAGACTCAAGTCTATCGGAGCAGAAGTCTAAATCAAATCAAGTTTGGGTAGTTTCTAATTTTGAAATATTCCAAAAAAGGGGAAAATGGCCCATTTTAAAATTTGCAAAATTTTTTTAATTTTTCAATTTTTATTTTTTGTCAACTATTTTTTTTCAAAATCCTCCGAACCTCATTTACAAATTACGGGGCAATTTCCATGAAAACACAGACCCGTCCTTTAAGACGTCTCGCTTCCTGATCTAAATTCTTCCCGTCAGCTTCCCTTTTAACCGTAATTTCCTCGAAGTTTGAAGCCGGACCTTGGACTTCAGCTGAGCCAAGGTTATTTTTCTTAATAAACGTTTCTACCCGTTCCTTCAATGTCTGTTTTCGGCAACTCTGAGACCAATTATTAAACCCTTAGGTGAGAAAAAAAAATTAATAAATAAAAAAAAAAAATAAAAAAAAAGAAAGAAAAACGATAAAGAGAAAAAAGAAAAAGGAGAAAAAAAGGAAAAAAAAAGTGGAGGCTGGGAAGGGGAAATGGAGTAAGAACAAGATGATGTTTGGCCGCAGTCAGCCATATTAATCCGGACACTGATAAAGACACATGCTTCGTGATGAGCTGACCCAGCATTTGTGCCTCGGCAGCTGGTAGCGAGCGCTTCCTCGGCGGTGCTTTTAGACAGCCGCTGTAAATTGGGTCTCTGATGAGCAATGGCAGGCAGAGATCATATGCAACGGTTTGATTGCATTTTATTTTATCAGAGTGATTCCCTCTCTTATTCACCAAGATGCATCTTCTCATATTCCCGGCCTCCAATGTACCGTGCCGCGCGCCGGGCCTCGCGTTATTACAAACCGATGCTAAAAAAAATGCAAAGCGTAAGGGTAATTTCAGCAAAAATTTTATAGAAGGAGTTAAATTTTATTTTATTGCAATTTTTTTTCATTATTATAATTTTTTTTATTTATTTGTTTATTTTTTGCCTAGAGTGGGCTCTGCTTTATTGTAAGATTTGCTGATATATACATAAAAAAAAACTTTTTAAATGTCCGTAGAATGCGGAGGATGGGGTGAGATTACGGCTCGAGGTTTTGAAATCAAATTTGAAACTGAAATTCAAAATGAAGAATAAATGTGTCTATTTGCATAAAGGGTTAACGCGTGGATTACTCAAATGTAGCCAATTAGGGAAAGGAATTTTTTTATTAATTTATTTTGGTCACATTTTGGCTCAGTTACTTATAGCGCTGTACTAAAAAAGGCAAAAATGATCACTTTTTTTAAATAAACTTGTACAAATTACAAAAATATGTATTTTTCTGTTTTTTTTTTAAATTTTTTTATTTGCAATTGCTTATATTTTCTTCTTAAAATAAGAAGGATCAATATTTTTATTCTGCAAAAAAAAAATCCCCAGCATTCTATGATGCTAAATTCCCCGCACAAAAAAAATGGAAAAATAACCTTTTCTTGTATAAATTCAAACATTTTTGTTTTATGATTTTTCTTCTTTTCGGTAAACAATCCTCCATATTCCTCACCCCAAATTCTGAAAAAAACCCCGGGGATTTTTCTTCTTCTCAAATGTTTTAATAAAATCTTTAGATTCTAATTTTCATTTTGCATTAAACTGGACTTGAATTTTGGAAAACAATTTTTTTAACTATTTTTACTCAACATGTGTGATGATTTTATGTGAATATATTGATTATTAGCTTACTGCTGCCTTTTTTATTTGTTTTAAAATTATTGAAATTTGATTAATAAATTCCTTGTTTTAGTTCGGCTGCCATGTTCTAACTCTAGTCTTAAAGTAAATTTGTAACTTTTACAACGTTACAGTTATTTATATGGCGCCAGCAGAGTCCGTAGCGCTGTTACAATAGGAGGACAGTGAAAATCAACAATAATATTACAATAAATAAGATGACAAAAATAATAATCGAATGTAATGTAAGGAAGTTTTACTTTACTGAGGTAGGTAAGTGGAACAGCCTCCCAGCAGAAGTGGTAGAGGGTAATACAGTGAGGGTATTAAACATGCATGGGATAGACATACGGCTCCTGAATCTAAGACGAGACCAACGACTGATTTGAGTCTTTACAGCAGGAAAACAGATAGGGCCAAATGGGGCCGAATAGGTTTCTATGTTACTTGTACAGGAGGAGAAGAGGGCTCTGTTCCTGGAAGCTTACAATCTTTTAAGGAGGTTTGAAGTTAGCAGGGGAGAGTCTGACAGGACGGGGCAGGGAATTGTAGAAAACATACTGCAGGGCGTGAATATCTTGGGAAGAGGGGTTAGCAAACCTGGGAACTCTCTGGCTCCAGCTACCTGGAGGCCCCCCCCCTTGCGGGGATCTGCTGACTTCAGTGGGCGGTCCCGCTAACGCCCCAGCCGATCAGTGGGCGGTCCCGCTAACGTCCTGGGTGGTCCAGCTGACTTCAGTGGGTGGTCCCACCAATATTGTGACATCGCGAGACACACACCATTTTTTGGAGAAGAAGTGGGGGGAGAATGGGACGTGCGGGAAAGCCGCTCCCGTACGTCCCGGAGTTACCCCTCAGTGGCCCGAAGAGTTCCCAGTTATGGGGGTCAGCGCTGTTAAGGGCCGTCTATTTATCCATGTAGTCATCTTTCTCTCCATGAAGTTATCTCTCCCCTACTGTTAAGCTGCTGATTGGTTCAGGCCGCCTTTATAAGGGCCGATAGAGAATAAAGGGGTGACCTTCAGGACAGGAAGTGGATTCGGTAATGCCGGTTCTGCCACAGCCTGCCTCCATTTCCCAAATAGCTCCAAGAATTGATTAAGCTGGTGGCGAGACACGAAGCAAAGCCTACAGGTAGTTCTAATAAATGAATTAAATCTCCGCTAAAAGCTGTGAAGGTGACGGTCTCGCTTTAAGAAACTCCCTCCTCGCGGACTCGTAAATGATGTCATCACCTGAGAAGTGCACTTCCTCCCGTCTGAGTGCTTGAGTGGGAATTGGGGTCCTGCCGGCTTTGAAGAACGTTGTCCTGGCAATTAGCTCATTTCTCAATTAGCGTGTTAGTAATGGAGTAAATTAAAATGCGATATATTATTAATTGGGCCGTCTTAGTCGTGGGCCGCGAAGGAGTCGCGCGTTACGAACAGGAGCTTCACATTCTTGCTTCCTGTTTTGGGGCCATTTGGATTTTTTTTTACGCTGCTGATGTAATTATGGAACTTACTGCCTGCCGGTGATTAAGAGGATATTCAGCCCCGATGTAAAATGGGACTACGTTTCAAATGACTTAACAGTATAAGATAGTGAATTAAGGGCAAAATTACTGCCCCAAAGGGGCATGGCTGAGGGTAGTGCTTTGTACCCTCTTGTGAGGTATTTGTGCAACTGGGTGGAAGAAGAATAATGAGTTTTATTTACCCCGTTTAATGTACAAAGCCGGTCCCTGCTGTTTCTATACACAATGTCGGGGCTTTTAGGGGGAGGAAAGAGGGGTATCAGGGAAAAATGAAGGGGCATCAAGGGGGGAAGGCACAGATGAGGGGAGAGGGGCATCAGGGGAGGAGGGAAATCAGAGGAGGAAAAAAAGGGGCATTAAGGGAGAAAGGAGGGGGTATCATGGGGGAAAGAGGGGCATCGGTGAAGGAGATATGGGCATCAGATCAGAGGGGGAGGCACAGGGGAGGAAAGAGGAGCATCAGCGGAAATTAGAGGGGTATCAGGGGAGGGAACAGGTGCAACAGGCGAAGGAGAGATGGGGAAGAAAAGAGGGGCATCAGTGGAGGAAAGAGGGCCTTTAGGGGAAGAAAGAGGGGCTTTTGGATGAACTAAACAGGGGCACTTGGCAGACATGAAATGAATTTATTTAATAAAACTCTAGCTGGTGCTTTTGTCTGTCGGTGGAGTAACACCAGACGTGACGCCGCCGTACATTCTTATCCCAAAGCGGGTCCCTCCAAGAGTTAACTCGTATTAAGTGTTTTATTTAATGGCCAGGACCCGCTCCCCCCCCCCCGCTCTATCAGAAGCCATCGAGCGGCCCGTATCACGGGCGCACCGGCCGGGATTGTTGTGGCTGTTTTTACACAAACCCATTATAGCTTTTGAAAGAGACTTAATTTGACCTTCCTGAGGGACGCTTGTTCTCCGCCGCGGCCCCCGCGGCCCCTGCGGATATAGAACTGTCCCTTTTTTTTTTCCTTTAAGGATCGTTTTGTGTGGATCGGCTGCTGTATTCCTGCTGACTCGGCGGTTTCCCCGTCTGTGTTTTAAAAGCGAAATGATTAATTTCTTTGGTAAGAAGTAAAAACACGCTCCTGTCCTCGCTCCTGTCCTCGCTCCTGTCCTCGCTCTCCTGTCCTCGCTCTGTGTCAGCCTTGAAAGGAAGGTCAAGAAACGTCTAAAACTGAACTTCTCAGAAAAAAAAATCCAAAGGATGGAACTGACCACGAGCCGCGGAACGCAAAGCAGCCAAACCCTTATGGTGCCGCCGGTGAAACTAATATCACATCCATCCGTCGGGGGCCTCGGCAGGGCCGGAGCGAGGGTGACGGGGCGACCTGGCACTTTAAGGCCGGCAGCCGCCTGATGACGTCTCCCGTGTATGAGGAGCCCGCTGGGGCCAGACGGCCAGTCCAGGCCTGACGTGGGATTTCCAGCCGTGGTTCTCGGACAAAAACGTTCATGGAGGGGAAAATATATCCTTGGCGCAATAGCTTCCAACAGTCCCGGTTTTCCCTGCCCCGGGTAGTTTCCCGAGTGTCTTGTTTCTTCGGGCAGTGGAGAGCCATGGACCAGTTGGGGCAACGGACATTTCGAAACGCAAGCTCACAGCAATAACATCACCCGCACGTTATGCCCCGGCAGGGACAGGCTGTTATGTCCTCCAACTCCCATCATGTTCGGCCAGATGTATCCCCAATGCATTTGCAAGGGGGGGGGGCAACACAACATTTACAGGACTGCTCAACGATGCGTTCACTTCTCCACCCTGCCACTAGGGGGGGGGGGCGAAGCAGCAGACGCGGAGTCACCTGCCATCCGCCAAGGAACTGAACCTTTAAACAGCCGGCCTTTTCCTGCATCTGCCGAGGGTCTTCGCTCAGCGAGAGGCGGCCGGCGGTGACCCCATGCGGACCCCAGGGGACGCGCGACCCCCTCGCACGCTTCACGTCTAATCAAAATCAATTATCTAATTAATTTCCAAATGGGGACGGATTCCCCGGAGCTTTGCCTCCGAATCGCCGAGGTCAGGATCGATCCGGCTCTGCCTGCCTGCCAGCGTTTCCGAGGCGGGGGGGGCGGATTTTTATTTTAGTTTTTTTTTTCTGGAATTTATAGAATTTATACAAGGAAGTTCCTTTCTGGTGCGGGACCGTATTAACCCTCGCATGCCCGATGGGGTATCGTGTGACCCCGAATAAATGCGGGCTGCCAGAAACTGAAGTGATCGATACAATGATCACAAAACGCAACTAATTCGCATCGTGTTGTTGCTGCCTGAACCAATCAGCAACAAGCAGCAACTTAATAGGGCAGTGATAACTTGATGGGGAGGAATAATCCTTCTGATATATATATATATATATATATATATTTATATAACTATTATAAAAGATTTTGCTAAATATTTTTGCAGATTCAGAAAACATTTTTGGGAAATATATATATTTATTATTTTATTGAGCTCAACACATTTTATTAAAATAAATAAAAAAAAGAACAGCAGCTTCAATCTGTTTGGTGTCCCGGAGCCGCGGCGAGCGCAGGTTGGCCAGGTGGGCGCCGTCGCTGCGAGTCCGGGAAGTTCACGAGTCAGCGCTCGGCGTGGAACCAGCCGATCAGCAAATGCCACCGGAGTTTCAAGGGCGCAGCATATGGCCGAGGGCGCGGCGTGACCCAAAGTGGCCCCCGTTCTGCTGGAACGAGTTCTTCGTGCGACGGCAGGAAGAATCACACTTCCGATCACGCTCAGCCGCCGATGTACGGATGGCGCGGCTAATGCCACTCTGTGAAATGTCTGCTCCAACTCTCATCACAGTCAGCCAAAATAAGAGGTTAATCCAGAGCCCGTATATATAAGTGTATATCAGAGGCTTAAAGCCCCCCAGACCCCATAGTCGAGCCACCAGCGAGATGTCGGTGCACATGGAATGATAAACAACTCTGGTGCCCCCCCTCCCAATAAAGGAAGTGACCAGAGGGGCACTTTTATGTTAAAGGGTGTGGCTAGAGGCGTGACCAAGACTTTTTAGGTCACTTTGAGGTCTATTGTATATACTAGAAAGACTCAGGGGTTAATATATTTTATTCCGGTGCAGTAAGATTTCGCCATAATACGTTTATCTAGCCTGGTCTACATAAATAGAGATTAAATGTCATGAACAAGAAAATGTTACGTGTTTTTCCGCCCCAGGCCATAAAAACGTGCATGGAGAGAAGCCGGGATGGACACCTAACATTATTTTCCACCATGTTTTAATAGCCCACCAGAGCCGCCCTGGAAGTACCTCTCCCCACCTGCCATCAATGCAGACTGGAGAGAGTAGGGTGCACACTCGTGTGAGCGTGTGGGGGTCCCAAAGCCCCTCTGGAGATCGGACCCCCCAACGGCAGCCTAACTCCTTGGGAGTTCCAAACAAACGCATAACCCCTCAATGCGTCATGGCGCCTGTACTAAGGGGTGTGGCAGGGGCGGTGACATTCCCAAAACGGGGCGGGACTGGCCCTAAAAATAAAGTCTTTTTTTAAAAAAATATTTCTTTATATGAACTTTCATTATATTTGGTAAATCGCCCCAGTTCCAGGGTTAATTACGGGGTTAATCATTGGGGATAAATTAACCCTTTTTTCACTCCACAGGCCACGGAGAACAAAAAGAGCCGAAAAGAGTCTCGCTGGACGCTCCACGCCGCGCTCTGGGTGCTTAAAACAGAATTTATGAAAATAATAGTCATGCTTCCCGTAACCTTTAAAGTAATTAACAATTTTATAAGGGAAGTTTTTAAATTCATGCGAAAATCGAAGCGGCCCCTCGCTTTTTCTCACCCCCCCCTTACCTTTAAATTTATCCTTTTTTGCTGTTGAAAAGAAAAAAAAGGTTCAGGAAAGAAAGGATTGCTGGTACTGAGCGTGTCTGGCGGGCGGGGGTGGGGCGGCGGGCGAGTTTAATGTATTAGGGTCGCGCAGGAGAGGAAGCGAAAAAAAAAATAAGATCTCCTTTTTTTCTGTATCGATCTGGGAGGCGCGGCGAGGTCAAGAAGAACTTGTCGGCAGAAGTCGGCTATCGGAATGATGAGGTGGGGAGAGGGGGCCGAAAAGGCACGGAACGGGCATAAAACACACATTTATGTTCATGTAAGTGGCGCCAGTAATTCTTCTCTGTCCTCGCGGGAAACGACGGCTCTTATTTTGTTTATGTTCTCTTATTAGGTTTCCTGAGATAAGGTGCCCGGAGGGGCCGCAGAGAGAGGTGAGACATTTTTTTTGGGGGGGACTTACGGAAAAATGCCCAAAGAAGGGTTAAATGCAATTTAAGGAAGTTTTACTTTACTGAGAGGGTGGTAGATAAGCAGAACAGCCTCCCGGCAGAAGTGGTAGAGGGTAATACAGTGAGGGCTGAAATATATCTTTCACGCTGAGCAGATCTGAGGATGAAGAACCCTCCCGTAACCTATTAACCCCCCCCGCGCTCTTGGTATGGCCCATACATTATGTAAGTGGCCGCGGCCGCCCGGTGCCAAATTCTATTACACGTCTCTAAGTGGGTGCTCAACAAAGTTCTGAGTTATTTAACCAGGACGCCGGATGTCTCGCGTTGGCTTTAATCAGCCGGGGAGCGCCAAAGAGGTTATTTAAGCAAATGGCGAGCAGCGATTGGACGATTTTACCCGTCGGGTCGTGGATTTAACGCCGAGACGCATCATAGACCCATCGAGAACACGCCGTTAAATAATGCAGGAGGGCTAATGTGTTTGCAACGCAGCGGTTAGATTGTAAGCCGCCTGACGACACCGATGCCGTTAGAAGAATACGCGCGGTAATTGCGTGGAGTGCGTTTAACTCATTGGGGGCCACAGAATGGAGGAATCTACAACCACTTAAAAAGACTGGAGTCTTTAACCGAGTTAATACTTTCTTATTGGAGCAACCTAGAAAAAGTAACGTCATATAAGCTATTGGAAGCTCAAAGATCTCTTGTTTAAATAAAAACCTCACAGGGTGGGTGGTAGATAAGTGGAACAGCCACCCAGCGGAGGTGGTAGAGAGTAATACAGTGAGGGTATTAAACACGCATGGGATAGACATACGGCTCCTGAATCTAAGACGAGACCAACGACTGATTAAGGTTTGAGTCGTTACAGCAGGAGAAACGGGCGACTAGATGGGGGCCGGATGGGGCCGATCTGCCGGCAAACCAATCAGTGCCCAGTACTTGGTGAACCCATTACTATATTTTTTTTAAAGGGGCAGCAATGGCAATTCTTTTTTTTCAGGGATCGGTGAAGCGAGCTTTTTTGCTGCCTCCTGACATTGTGCACTCAGCACGCCCAGGCAGCACAGCCCGTGTGCAGTATCATGCGCGTCCACTTCCTTCCGCCAATCAAAATTCGTTTTGGTAAAACCCAATGGCGCCACGTCCTATCGTCTTGACTTTACCGGGTAACATGCGCGGGAAGAGGCCGGATCTGGCAGCCCTACGGAGTGTTTCACATAGAAATGATCTGCAGAGCAAATGGAGAATGGGGGGCATTGCGGTCATTCATGTAAGAGGGGCTCGTTTCTTTAATCCTGGTTTAGTGATGCTTTTAACCCTTTGGCTAGGAGACGATGAGGCGCGTAGGACATACAAATGCGTAAGAGCTGAGTTAAGAGCTTCGATTACATTTAAAAAAATCAATTAGAAATATATTTAAAAAAAACATTAATTAAAAGAAATTTCGATTTGCAAAATTTTCCATTTGAAGAAGAAATAATAATGACAATAAATTCCGTCCGTCCTTTAAATTCATT
This sequence comes from Spea bombifrons, assembly GCF_027358695.1. NCBI lineage: Eukaryota > Metazoa > Chordata > Amphibia > Anura > Pelobatidae > Spea > Spea bombifrons. Next base: position 108,132,219 of record NC_071091.1, on the reverse strand, counting down.
TCAGAAGGGTCTGTTTGGAGAAATCTGAGCTCTAAACCTGAGCGTTCCCCGGGGGCCATCAATTTCCCGGTTAGCTCATAATCTGCCGGTGCCGGCGGAGAAAAGTTTATCATCCTCAGGTCGTTGAAAGCCAACAGCGACATAGATTTCATGCGGAGGTTTTTTTTATTTTTCCTCCCCGAAGTTAAATCCGGCACTTTGTACGCTTTAAACGTCCCTCTTGATTTATGTGGCGACCGATCCCCAATTAATTTCAATTTATGTTCCCTGCCGAGACTCCGACGCTCGGAGCGAGATAAATTCTGACCTCAATTTCCTGCCCTGGCTTTTGTTCCATAGATATTCATCATGTCGACAAAATGGTTAAACTGCAGCTTCTCCCAAAGTCTTGAAGCCCCCCCCCCCACAAACCTGCCTGGACCAATCAGCATCAATCAGCAACTTAACAATCAGGGAGAGATAATGTAATGGGGAGGAATAACCATGTAGTTTCTGCTGACAGTGAGTTGAGATCTGTACGCAGGCAAAGAACACTCGTTGATTCACGTATGGTTGTCTCCTGGTGGCAGATCCACTTAAGCAATGAAGTATTCTTCCCGCCCCAGCTTGTTGCCCCTCAGGGCAGATTAATGTCCACCTTCCTCAATAGTAGTGAGCATGTGATAAGACTGATAAATATCGGACGGTCATTAGAATCACCGGCCAAAGAGCCACAGATGTGTTAATCTATAGGGCTCACCGTCCCACGTGGCAGCCCCCCCCCCCCCCACTTGACTAATGGCTCTGTATGTAAGAACAAGTCACTAACAGCTTGTCCTCCCATACATCACCGGCTTTATCTCAGCCGCTGCTGCCCACTTCCCCTCGTTCATTACCACGGACGTCCACCCTTACCTTGTCCTCCTCAACCAACGTTATCCATCACCAGTCTGATGTCCACCAACCGAACCAAGAGTCTTCTCTCAGCGTGAGGAACCTAAAACCTTTGGAGCGAAGCGGTTCAGCATGTAGCTGGTTGACCTTTAAGCTATTTTTTTATATACAAAACAAGGAATTGATTAATGATTCTATTCAATGAAGATGGAAGCTCAAAAGGACTCGGGGTGACCTGACTTGGAGCTGAAGTATGTTGGAGCTTTGAAGGACCTCGGTTGGTTCGTCCAGCTTTCTGGAGTCTTTCCAAGTTGATTCTTCCATGAATGGAGTTGGAATTTGTTAGAACCTCACTTAGAACCCTGGGTGAAACCTCTCTAATGTTGGTAAATGAACCCCTATTCAAAATTTTGGGGTTCTGGTCTAAGCCCAAGTAGTTCTCCTTGCTTTCTTTGACTACTTCAGATGTGGTATCCTGCCCAGAACTTCCTCCTGACCGGTTAGAAAGAGTGGGACTAGCGGGCATTCAGGAAGGGGAGTATGAGATGTTGTAGGGGTGGAGAAATGGTTACCTAGGGCAAGATTCAAAAATTTCCAACAATTGACTGTCACAATGTTCCTCCATCATGGTGAGAAGTTTATGTAGAAGCCTCAGCCCTGACATTGTCCAAGTCTTTTTGACTTTCTAGATGCCCGTCCATATCACAAACCCGCTAAACCCCTTGTTATTATCTGCTTCTTTCTTGTTGACGGGATATTCCTTAAGGTTCTACCATGGATTCTCCGGAGCAGGAGCTCTCACCAAGGCTGGTTGGATATGATTGATATCATGAAGCTGACGACAGGTCGGAGTGGCCAATATCTGGCAATAACCCCGAACCTGCCCCACCACCACCACCGTTGATGATGAACGTCCAACGCTGGTGGCTTTGTGGGTTCCTCGCCAAACACTTGACCTCCCCAACAGAAAGAAAAAGAGAGAAGAAGAAGAAGAAGCATCATTGGCTTCCAATCTTCTCCCTTCCTTAATGTGAAATCCCTGTCTATATTCAGCGCATCCATCCTGCGCGCGTCAGAGTCCCACCATATGAATGTCAAAGTACTCATTAACGTGAGTAATGGCCGTATGCTTCCTTTTCAAATAATGCACACGCCTGTCACGGGCTGTCTCGCGCACTCTATATATTGAAGCCGTGAATGGGCTGTGAATACATTAGGTGGCCGTCCTCTGCTTCCCTCACCTACGGCAGCGGCGGCTCCTGCTTTATCAGCCGCTGATGAATGTCCCGCGCGGCTCTTCACTTACTGCCTGGCTGCTCCTGCCACACACAGAATTTGTTTCCTTCCAGACGGGAGGAAAGACGATTCCAACAACGAATGCTTGGGGGGCTCGGCGCTCAAGTTCTCGCGGGCGATCGGGGGGGAAAAAGGAGCCAGGGCCGTCCGAGGTGCCCGTTCTTCAGGCTTACAAGGGCCGGTTCGTCACAGATGTTCTTCCGCCTCCTCTGCCGAATGTAACGCTTTTAGAACCGAACGCGGCATTAGAAGCCTTTCCAGATGCCCCCCCCAAATAATTATATTATAAATTCTAATCATTTAATAAATAATGTTATTATTAAAGCATTTTTTCATAATTTTATCATTTTTTGTGTCACAAAAGCACTGATTGGTTATCGCCATAGAAACGCAGAAAACTTCTTCAAGGTTATTGTGATATTTATTGTGATTATAGTGGAACCGAGGCACAAATAAAGCATTTTGTATCTAAAATGATGTCTGGAGATTCTATGACTTAATTATTATTATGATTTATTGCTCTGTATAGCGCCGTCGTATTCTGCAGCGCTGTACAAAGGTTAAACAGGGCGTAACAATTCGAATTACACAAACGAGTCATGTTTAACGGTAACTTTTCACTTCTCTTTGCTATTGAAATATCGGGGGACCGACGCGGGGACTCCGCTGCTCATTAAAAGCACTGTAATGAAAGCCGGTGCCTGCGCGGCCCCAGCCCCGGTGTGGAGAGTCAGTCGGTGAAGCAATTTAAATTTCATGAATTCAGCAGAGTTCTCAAACTGTTCTAGAGCCACAACGCGCCCCCCGAGGATTCGGGGCGGACAAAGCCTTTCAGGCACCATAAATATCATTTAAAGAATCCCGTTTATAAACTGCGCAGAGCCCGCCAAATAATGACTCTGACTGTCAAGGAGACGACGTTCGCCACACGGCGAGAAGAAGGACCGGGAAGCAGCGGGGCAAATAATGGAGTGTTTGCCCCCCACTGATAAATAGCAGATGGGCTTTAATTTTCTCTGTTTAGCTCGGACGGCCCCTGTGTGTTCCCTAAAACCCCTGTGCCCTCTTTGCTCCACTCTGCTGTCTCTCTCTTCCCTGTTGCCTCTTTTCTCCTCTAAAGCAACCCTTTCCTCCTCTGATGCCCCTCTGTCCTCTCTCGACACCCCTCTTCCCTCCCTTGACTTCCCTTTTACCTGCCCTGATGTCCCTCTTTCCTCTCATCTGCCCCTCTCTCCACCCTGTTGCCTCTTTGCTCCTCTTTCCTCCTCTGATGCCCCTCCCTTCTCCCCAACCCCTTTTCCTCCCTTGACTTTCCTCTCCCCTCCCCTGTTGCCCCTCTCTCCTCTCCTGATGCCCCTCTTTTCTAGGAGGTCAGAATGTTTGCTGGGTATGAGGGGATCGCAGGGTTCTACAGCCCTAAAAGCCCCGATAATGTGTATAGAAACAGCAGGGAATGGGTTAATAAATTAAACGGGGTAAATAAAACTCATTATTCTTCTTCTAAATACCCCACTCAGTTACACAAATACCCCGCAATAGGGCACAAAGTCACATAAAAATTGTCCTATTAGGCGCTTTTTGGAGGACTGGTCCCATAAACAGGGACGCACGGCGAGTATGGAATTGGAGGGACGCTGGGCAGCCGTGGTTTGGATCCACGCCGCGTGTCCGGCCCGGCCCTCTCATTTCTTGTTACTGATCCACAATCCAGGCCCCGCGAGGCTAAAGCCTGATGAGGCAGCACTTCTCCCCGAGCCGCGGGAAGCCCTCCTTTCCGTTTGCCTGTCAATGTCGGTTACGATCTCGTCCCCTCGGCTCTGGCGGCCCTGCTCTGCTGATATGCCGCGCTCGTTATTCGTGCGGACACCCCGCGCGCGGACACAGATGTAATCACGGGGGCCGGGCGGATGTTCCGATGTCGCCCTTGGAATATTCCGGCCGTCAGCACATTCTCTTCACAAGTCATTATTCGTTACTGCGAAGTTCTTGCTTCTTTTTAACCATTTCAAGCCAAGAGCTGAAACGCGCACAGTTGGCCATTTTGAAGTTGGACGCCATTTTGAATATTTTTGGGGACAGCCTGTCATTCGTTCAGTGTAGAAATAGTGAGAAATGTCATAAATATATAATGTTTTGGCCGCTTTGCGTGCTTCGTGTCTGTAAAGTTCTTACATACATACATAGATAGATTATATAAGGCCTTATGTATTTGCAGCGTCCTGCCACAAAGCAATCAACGCAGAGAGGTTTCTGGGCAGGGGTGGTACCAAAATTTCACATGTTATTTATTTTTAAAACTTTTGGGCCTGAGGACAGCAAATGTTTTTTTACATTTTTTTTCCGCCTTATAATAATAATAATTATTATTAATTACGGAGATCGTATAGAACTCAAGGATCTCTCCCTTAACTAGATAGTAACGCTGGTGATGTCATGGTGACATAATATTTATTTTAAAATGTTTTATTGTATTTTTTTAATTTATTTTTTACTATTATTATTGCTTATGCATGTTTAAATCCCCTCACTGTATTACCGTCTACCACTTCTGCTGGGAGGCTGTTCCACTTATCTACCCCCCTCGCAGTAAAGTAAAACTTCCTTCCATTCCGGTCTCTTTTTTCTCCTGCTTCGGAATAAACTTCCCTCCTGTCCTTTAATCCCTTTCTGCATTTACATCTCTCCCTCCCGTCTCTCTCTCTTCTCTCCCCCAAGCCGGATATATTGAGATCCTTCGGTCCTTTCCTGCAAACCGTTCACCATTTTAGTCTCTCTCCAGAATGTTAATCTCCTTCTGCAGGTGGGATCTCCAGCACTGTACCCACTACTCTAGGTGTTCTCAGAGGGTTAAGAGACACCCGTATGCCGCTGGTCTCTTCTCGCATTTCTCCGGTGACGGCGGGAGAGATATTGTTTCCCTCGAGCCGTCTGTACTCATCCGGCGGTGTTTTCATAATCGCGGCTTTGATGTATTTATTACCGTTCATCCGGAAAACTCTGCCCGGGGAACTCATTTGGGCGAATTAGGAGCTGGTTCTCCACGATTCCGATATTATTATCCGCTGAAACCCCAGCGCTGCGTCTAACAAACGGCCAGCGTCTCACAAAAAAAAAATATTATTATTCCTCCAGACAAATAGTACATCAGAGGTTAAGCATCATTCGTTTCTAAACGTAGTGCAGTTACCATAGCAACTAATGGAATGTTGATACTGATTTTACCCCCCATGATGCAATGTCTGGAAGTTTTACTTTTACGCTGAGGGTTGTAGATAAGTGGAACGGCCTCCCAGCAGAGGTGGTAGAGGGTAATGCAGCGAGGGTATTAAACATGCATGGGATAGACATACGGCCCCTGAATCCAAGAGAAGACTAAGAAGAACCGTAGAACGTTTCAGGAAGTCGCCACATTCCGAGTCACTTCCTCCATGCCGGAGGTTGGGTGACAACGTTCACTCTTTTGGGTGAATTCGACGTCCTTCTCCTAATTATGGTCCAGGTTGAGAAGAGGAACCCCGAGGGGCGGCCGTGGGAAGAGGTCTCCATTACATGGAAGGGGTCCTCTCGGAGGCCACAATCATCCCGGAACCAGGAGAACCCGGAACGTTCAGCTCGATGACTTTTAATTAATGCGAGAGGCGGCGTGATGAGTAGAGAAGGAACCTTCGCCTTCTCCTCCGAGGGACTAACTCTGACAACCTTGTCACTCCCAATTACTGGGTAATTACCCCGATGACGTGCGTTTGTATTAATCGAATTAATATAACCCACGGAGTTGACCTCGACAGATTCGCTGACACCGGGTGAATCTTATAACAGGGGAGGCTTTGGGGATGGGGCGGAAGAGGGTAGGAACATAATTGGGGGTGGGGGGGCTGTTAGATATCCTTTTTGTTTGGTGCTAATTAAATTGGTTGTTGTTTACTGAAGCCGGGCTCTGGGGAAGCTGGCGGATATTGCTTACACGCAGCGCACCAAGTTTGCTTCTCTCTTCTTGGGAGGAACTCTCTTCATTAGTTGTGGTCCTCGCCTGGGGATTACGAGGGCACCGGCCACGCCGACTGCTACATGTCTCGGGGAATATTCAGCCGGCCAGCCACCCGTTGTGACCCAAAATGATCGATTAGACCATGCTCTTATGTACCCAGAGGGACCATCGCAGGATGTATCTTCTCGGATAGTCCCTGAAGGGGATTCCTGACGCAGGGCTGGCTGTCCGTAGAGTTATGTTAGCCGAGTCTTTATTGCGGACAGCAAGGGTCGCAGTTGAAGGACGTCAGGGTCTTTCCCTGCAGCCCACCTACCGATCCCTGAGTGCTCCTCAGCAGCATTAGACTTTGGGGTATCAGTGAGCAAGCAGGAAAGTGATGGCCCAAAATGACCTGTTCTCACAGGTTTCAACGTGCCAGCTGAGATACCTACCAAGGCTCCCATTTCCACCCAACTCAATCCGCATCCAGTTCTTTTTTTGTTTTAAACGGGACAATGGTCACTACAGACACCCAGCATGGTGGTGGCAGCGCTGGCCAAGGTGTCTTTGACATTAGAGAACATGTTGGAACTTCAACTGCCACATGACTGGGTGCCTTATTCACCCAGATGCTGTGTCTATTAGAAACGGCCACAAGTAAAAACTTTGGAGGGCAGATGGTCCTCAATATCAGCTCTTCTGCTATAATTCACCGGAGGAAAGAGATAGATGGGTGAAATGAGAAGTAAAGAGAGCAAGACATGAAAAAGGAAGGGGAAGAGAGAAGAGAAGGGAGAAAGAAGAGGACAGAGAGGAGACGTGGAAAGGCAAAGGGGGAGAAGGGAGAGGGGGAGAAGAGACAGAGGAGAGAGAGACAGAGAGAAGGAAGAGGGGGAGAGATAGAAGAAAGAGAAGAGAAGAAAGGCAGAGAACAGAGGGAAACGATGGGGAGAAATCAGAAGGAGGAGGAGAGATTGGATAGAGAGGGAGAGAAGAGAGATGGGAGAAGAAAGAGGGCAAAAGAAAAAAGACAGAGAGGGAAGAAAGAAAGAAAGGGAGATGACAGAGAGTGGAAGAAAAAGCAGAAAAGAGGAGAAGAGAAGAAAGAGTGGATTTTTGGCAAATGAAAACCATTGGAGGCCAAAGCCACCGCTTAACCAGGTCATATAACGGCTCCGCCAAGCGAGAGGCTTCTCCAGCCACGGCCTATCAGAAGCACAGAACGATTCAATCCCACGATATTAATCTCCTAAACTTCACCGTATTCCCAACCCCCCCAAATCTAGAAGAGCGCCGCGCGTTTGGAATGGCCCCTCCCACCTCGCAAACCCTTTAACCCCCCCTCCAACCCCCCCCCAAAAAAACAAACAATTCTATTCTCATGTAGATTTTTGCTCTCTTTTCTCCCCACAGATGGAGCTTCAATTAAATTCGGAAATCCATTTTTTAATAGAACTTTCACCTCAGCTCCCCGTCGGGCTATTAAGGCGGTTATTGTAAAGTTAAGTAGAGAAGTGGTGAGGAGGTAATAAGCTGAGGAGGGCGCTTCTGTCATCGCATGTTTATGGAGGAGACGATGTTTTCTTTATTAAACATTTAAGAGCCATTTCCTCCAGAAGCCTTCTGTCCCTCCATTAAAGACGAGACTCCGCCGAGCGCCGCGGCATTAATGACTGGGGGATCGGCTTCTCGTTTGTACTGGGAATTCTACAAAGCTCCCTTCTTCCTGTAAAACCCCCCGGCATCTCGCGCTCTCAGTACCCCTTCGCTCCCGCGAGCTCCCGAGCCAGGCCGCCATCACCGTAAAAAAACGGGAATTTAACAAAAAAACATCTATTTATTTTAGCAAAAAGAAATCTATTAATTTTCTTTTTATTATTTTTCTTTTTTTTTTTTAGGTGAGGGCTGGGAAATATAAAAAGGGCCTTAAGAGTACCACCAAGGCCGGGCGGCGGACCAGATTCCAAACCAAATTTTTTTTTTTTTTATTATAAGTCAAAAATACTTTTTTTTAATACATTTTTTAGCACCAACCACCAAAGCGTCGCACATAAAAGCAGAGATTCACTAAGGGGTGGAATGTTGGAAATAGTTATTTCCAGACTTCTCTCATTCTTTAACTTTTTTTATAATTCATTAACTATTTTTACATGAATATAATAATAATAATCTTTAGGGCCAGATCTGTATTGGACATAAACCCCCCAGGAGTATTTACTAAAACATGCAGAAAGTTGGAGAGTAAAAGCCCCGCTTGCGAGTTGTTCCTGTGGGGGGGGCTCCACTCAAAGTCTCCAATGAAACTCGGGGCGCTTTTTCTGAAGTCCCACTAAGCTGAGCATTTATTTCGGGACACCATGACTCTCCGAGTCGTCACGTTATACCCCCAGCATTTCAGGTGATGATTTCAGGTGGGGTATTACCGGACCCAAGAAGGGGCATAGTTGGGGGGGACAATTTATTGTTAGTCACCAGAGCAGCTCAGCAGACACCCAGCTGTTTAAAGGAAGTGAGACATACGTTGTCACAATCACACACCGCTTTATTGATTTATAGAATATATATAATATGTGATAAAATATAAATGTTTTATTATGAGATGTTGAATCGATATATATCATTTTTGGAATATTTGACACATTGTTGCAGATTTATCTATAATTCTAAAATATTATCGCTTTAATTGATTGGCGTCTGACTTCCCCCTCATTAAATCGCGCATGGATTTGTTTTTTCACTATCGTGGCCTGACAAAGACTCCTGGTGAGCGGAAACATTGTCACCCGCGTCGCTATTAACACCTGAGCGCTGTATACAGTAATATAACCCCCCCAGCACTGTATACAGTAATATAACCCCCCAGCGCTGTATACAGTAATATAACCCCCCCAGCACTGTATACAGTAATATAACCCCCAGCGCTGTATACAGTAATATAACCCCCAGCGCTGTATACAGTAATATACCCCCCCAGCGCTGTATACAGTAATATAACCCCCAGCGCTGTATACAGTAATATAACCCCCAGCGCTGTATACAGTAATATAACCCCCCAGCACTGTATACAGTAATATAACCCCCAGCTCTGTATACAGTAATATAACCCCCAGCGCTGTATACAGTAATATAACCCCCAGCGCTGTATACAGTAATATAACCCCCAGCGCTGTATACAGTAATATAACCCCCCAGTGCTGTATACAGTAATATAACCCCCAGCGCTGTATACAGTAATATAACCCCCAGCGCTGTATACAGTAATATAAACCCCCAGTGCTGTATACAGTAATATAACCCCCAGCGCTGTATACAGTAATATAACCCCCCAGCGCTGTATACAGTAATATAACCCCCCAGTGCTGTATACTGTAATGTCGGTTGGCATTGACAACAATCTGCTTTTGTCTCAGTTTTTCAACAGACTTTCATTAGTCAGAGAGTCTAGCTGGGTGATTAAGACTGAGCCATTCTATTGTTCCCCACAGGCAGTATGATAAGGAGTCGGGGGGTTTAGTAGATCGGGGGTCAGATAACAGAGCGAGAATCATACAAACGGCTGAAAATATTATATTATGGGGCAAAAACTAAACACAGAATGTTTTAAATCTGATAAAAGGAATAAAAAGGTGGGAGTCCGGTTAAAACGAAGCGCTTCCCGCATACAGAAAGAATACGGATCTAAAAGAAGATCGCAGCGGTTCAGAGACAAAATGCCACTAAATGAGTTTTTTACGTCTGATGAAAGTATTTTTGACGCCTGCCTGGGACGGCATTTTGGAGGAAATAACTTTTTCTGGATCACACAAAAGAACCGTTTTTTGGGCAGACAGGAGCAAGACGGAGAATTTTACCCCCATCTCTGCCCCTCCGGATGGATTGAGGAATAAAAGAGTAGCGTGAAATTAACCCTTTTATTATTCCGTTCCAAACTTTGGGCAGAGGCAGGACAGACTTTTACCCCTCGCATCCACTCCATTGGATGAATTGAGGAATAAGGAGCAGGCGTAAAGAGGGAATTCATAGAAAGTTGGAGCGAATGAATAGAGTGAGCGTGAAATTAACCCTTTTATTATTCTGTTCTAAAAGACCACATTCTGATTAAATTACCCCGAACACAGGCAGACAGAGACAGAGGATTTTTGGTACTTTTATAATATATGATTCTATTTAGTAAAATAGACTGTTCGGTGAGGATTTTTATAGCAGAATTCATTGTTCTAGATATATTTGATGGTTTTACGTTTATATTTATTTTTTTTATATATAAAATATAATTTACTGTTAGGCTAAAGAGGGGACAAAAAATACCAGGGGGCAGAAGTCTCAATCAGGCCACCGTCTGGAAACGATGACACCCGATCGTCATAACATTAACATCACAGAACCAGGACCGGCTCATTGGGTCTCTGAGATTGGACCAAGGCGGGCCGGTTCGGCCCCTGAGGTTGGACCAAGACGTGCCGGTTCGGCCCCTGAGACGTGCCGGTCCGGCCCCTGAGGTTGGACCAAGACGTGCTGGTTCGGCCCCTGAGACGTGCCGGTTCGGCCCCTGAGGTTGGACCAAGACGTGCCGGTTCGGCCCCTGAGATTGGACCAATACAGGCGCTTGTTAGCCTCGTTCCTGAGACCCGGAGCCCGGAGCGCGCCGTGCCTTCCAGAAGCTCCTGTAAAACTGATGACCAAGCACATGTTGTCAGCGAAGCGATGTTACTATACACTGCGCTGCGCGTGGAGCTCGGCGGCTCCCGATCCTATCGCACGCGCCAACACCGCCATCTACAGCCGCTAACCGGAACTGCAGCTCACGGCTCCCTGTTAACCCTTCTCCGGCCGAATCTTCAGTATTTAAAATACTTGCTTTTCATGACGATTTTAAAGACTCATCACCCCCCCTTCCATGGGCAACAGCAAAAAAGGGGCGGTGGGGGGTAAATTTACCCAATGAATCAGCGGGAGAATCAGGTGACCAAAGCGTGAAATAAACAAATGAGGAAAAAATGCCTGAATGCAAAAAAGAAGGGGAAACGTCTCCATCACAGCTTTCAGAATAATTAAAGAATGAATTAGAACTACGTACAGCGGGCCATCAGTATGAGGAACTCGGCTTTAATCCATTTACTGGGCCAATCACAGAATCAGATCAAACCTTTGGAGCCTCAGCGGTCTCTTCCTCAGATGGGATCTCGTCAATCGATGTCATTGTTTTAGAGATATTTAGTTTTAGGTTGGTGGCAGCCTGTGGCAGAGCCAGCATTATCTTATCATTGTTTCCATCCTAACGTTTCCTCCGCTCCATCCTTACAAAGGCTGCCTCAACCAATCAACAGCAATTAGCGACTTAGCAATGGGTGAGAGATAACTTAATGGGGAGGAATAACCATCCAGATCCTGGGAACAGGGGTATAAAAAAAACTCTTAATGGCTGCATAAAAATAATGAATGTGATTGAAATGTAATAGCAATAATAAAGTCATAACAGCGACAATAAGGTGAGGGAATTATTTTTTCACCCCACTTGGGTGAAGGGCCAAAGATTAGTAAAAGCCGTATTCAGGGGTCCCCCCCATTTATTTCAACTAAAGAGGATTGGAAAATGACAGCAAAGGCCAAATAATGAGAAAAAAATGTGCCCTCTGACCCGCAATTATCCAATATGGTTGATTATCGTCCAGAGTGTTATTTACTACTTGCTATGTCCTGTTTACCCGTTGTACAGCGCTACAGAATAGGATGGTGCTATATAACACAATAAATAATAATATATTTCAGGGACATTTAATCCAGGGTGCGATTTCATGAATCAAGGCTGCCCTCTAGTGGAGACATAAAGGTACCGCACTGCAGCCTGTAGCATGTCTGCTGCGCATGGTCCGGCACAATAATCAACTGGCCCCCGGCACCCCGAAGTGCCACGCACGGCTCCATAGGCTACTACATGGGCATAAAAATGTAGAGTGATTTAAAGTGCCAGGGACGGGGCGTCATCGCAAGCCAAGTTTGTGGTTGAAGTAACGGTTTGAAGGGATATATAATGAATATATTATACCCCACGTGGGCCATCTTGGACTTTATCCATAGGATGCAACAACAACAAGAAACAAGTTAAAAATAGGGGAGGGATAATTTAATGGGGAGGAATAATCTTGCAGATCTTGAGAGCAGGAAGTTAAGATGACTGCTCCCATAGAATGCACAAAGACCGGTTTCTAATATATTTATATAAATATATTGCTTATTTTATTCTCTAAAATACATCACGTGGGTTTATTTAGTGCATAGAACACGTGGGAAAGCGATCCAGTTTTGAGGTTACTGAGTAACTGGGATGGTGGTGGCGGCGGCGGGTCGGCGGATCATGGTAGGTCACTCACACGCTACCCACCTCTATTGAGTCTTGTAAAGGGCTTTAAATGTCTCCTCCTTAACACATTGTAGGTTGGTTACGGTAGTTCCTGCTGGCCATTTTTTGGGGGGTATGTATGCCTCCCCTCTAGATTGTAAGCTCCTTTGGGCCCTTTTGTTTTGCTTGCCAGTCCTGTTAACACATTGTACAGCGCTGCGGAATATGACGGCGATATATAAATAATAACACATTGTACAGCGCTGCGGAATATGACGGCGATATATAAATAATAACACATTGTACAGCGCTGCAGAATATGGTGCCGCTATACATATAATTCCGCAGCAGCCCCTCCTGCGCGTCCGGGATATTATTGGATGACGGAGACGAGGTCTATTCCGGGGGCTCCTGGGCCGCAGCAAGGAATCCTGCGAGGTGTGCAGAGCAGAGGGTAGAAGACTCCATCCGGAGACAAGAGCGCCACCTACTGGTACAAATGGATGCTCTCGGTGCTGCTCCTGAGTACACGGGGTTAACATCGGGCATTTACCGAACTGAAAGCATTTCTTACATCCACCCAAAGCTCGCCTCGGTTTGAAGACAGAGAGCGGGACCTCCTTTACAGAACCGAGCGAGTGCAGCACTCGGGGGAGACAGACTCAGAAACACAGAACCCGCCGGCAGATCGGCCCCGTTCCACAGCTGTAACGACTCAAACCTTAATCAGTCGCTGGTCTTGTCTTAGATTCAGGAGCCGTATGTCTATCCCATGCATGTTTAATACCCTCACTGTATTACCCTCTACCACTTCTGCTGGGAGGCTGTTCCACTTATCTACTACTCAGTGACATAAAACATCCTTCCATTCCATCTACTCCTCTGAGCCCTACCATTTCCTGCCGGTCTTAACCCAATTGATTCTTCTAAATTCCCCGAGGGGGTTTATACAGAGAGGTTCCACCTGCTTCTAGTCGGCTGCCACGTTGGGTTTATTTGCCAACTCATACTAAGTTGCATTGAAAGCAGATTTGGCTGGTGGGTTGGAGGTCCATCAGACTCCCCCCGTGGCCATCAGACTCCCCCCGTGACCATCAGACTCCCCCCGTGACCATCAGACTCCCCCCGTGGCCATCAGAGTCTACGAAGAACCACGAATAACGACCACGAAGAACCAATTACATTTTATTTATTTATTTTTTCCTGATTTCCTACACTTTCCGGGGGAAGATCTGGCCGGATCCATCCACTTCAAGCTGAATCCACGAAGCCTCCGATTACCTTCCAAAATAATCAGATTAGTCGAGATGTCTGCCCTTCCCCCACCCCGAGTAGTCACATTACACAGAATGAAATGATACATTTCACCGCTCGATATCCAACATGGGTTGGAGCCAAGACGCCACGTCGGACGCAAACATGGCGCGTACGGGTCAACAGTACCGAGCCTGTCACAGAGCTCCTAACGACACACAGACATAAATAATTAGTAACATTTATATACAGCAACAACTAACGAGCAAAAATCTCCCAAAACGGGAAATCGGGCAGCTCCGTCTCAGAAGATGCAGTTCCACCGGTCGAGACGATTCCACCGCCGATCTCCACGAGGTCCGAGCACCTCCAGAGCAGGCATCTCTCAAGGCTTCCTAAAGCTTACGGCTCCTACTCCATTTCTACGAGGGTAGATTTCTACACCGGGTGCCGCCTCGCTTGGTGGCCCCCCCCGGCGGACGTCTCGCACAAGAGACAAGACTGGTGGGCTTTGCCTTCCACGCGGACCTCCCGTCCCTCAGTACAAGGACTCGCTGTTCTGGACGGCACTGAACGGCAGCTGAAATGCGTCGTTATTTGGGTCCTTTTTACGGGACTTGTTCTTCCTGTTCCAGATTAATAGCGTGCCGGTACACTTGGCGCCGAGGGCGGATTTTCGGTTGTTCTCCTTGTTACCGTCGAGGATCTCGCTAGACGTCAGCATAGAATCCTTCTTGTCCACCACCTGTAGGAGATGGACACGCATGAAACCCTGAGAAATTTCCCACACGGGCAGAGCTTAGTGCTTAAAGTGTCAGGGACAAGCTCTGATATGATGGCTGGAGTATCCCTCTAAAGGACGGAGGACGTAATACTACGTCCCCACAAACCACCGCTGTAATATTACGTCCTCCATCGTGACTGTTAAAGAGATCATTGGCTAACATCTGAGATACCCCCCAAGCGGGACGCACCGTAGGACAGGTTACGGAGCGGCTGCCCCCCACTTGCAGAGTTACTCTCACACCCCTTTGGTTCGGTGTCCAGCCCCTCTCGCGCTCCTGCCATACGTCACGCCGATAATAATCGATAAAGGTTTACCGTGCTCTGCGGGTCGGGGCTGAGGAAAGTCACCACTTCAATGTCCGCGCCATCTTTGCCGATGTTTTTAAGCATCTGGACAACTTCTGAGTGTTTCGACCAGCGACAGTCCTCCCCGTTCACAGAGACGATGTAGGATCCTTCTTTCACCCCGGCAACCTGAAACACACCGAGTTTACCGGACGCCACCAGCAGGAAGCCCCGCCGTGCGGCTACAAATATATCTATATACAAACAAATTCTATACATAAAATCCAAAAACATAATAATTCCGCACATTCCGCGCCGTCAAACCCTTCTGTCCTATTCCCAATATCCCGACAGCCTCCTTCCTCCCTCACGGCCGCCATTCTAGCCTTTTTCCCCCACCCTCTATCAGGTGGCGTCCGAACGATCGGCGATACGTACAGCGGCACAGCCTCCAGGGACCACCGCGGCGATAAGGACAGGCGAGTCCCCCCGCAAGGTGAACCCAAAGCCTCCGTCACCCCTCTCCAGGCGAACCTTCTGCGCCGAGCGCCACTTGTGTTTTGCGGAGAAGACGGACAGAGGGCCCTGGGGAGGAACAGAGACTGGTTATTAATCCGTGCAGTTACCCCCCATTCAAAGCTTCGTGGCGGTGAAGCCATAGGCGCTGGGAGGCGGATGAGCAGATGGATAGCGGGGCATAAAGGGAATCCACCCCTTGTATTCAAGGCAACTCTCAATGGGCAGCCAGGGGTCGAAAACCAACTCTTACCTTCACCTCCCGAAGCGGTTATCCCGCTAACAAATAACGCGATAAAACCCTAATTATGAAAAAAGTTCTAATGCCAACGGACCTGTGACAGATGGGCCCCTGAGGGCCGAAACGTGTCCCATTGTAAGATCATCCACATCCAAGAAAGAAGTCCTCCAAAGAAGACCCTGCGACAAAAGCGACGCCTGCTGCCCTACACCTCCAACTCTTATATTGCAGTGGCTGGCTGAGCATAATAAGAGTGCGCAGCATCCAGATCACCCGGAAACGGGCCTCAGAAAATAGCGCAGAAAGGCCATTTTCCGGAAATACATGGGTTCGGTCTCAAAACATTTCGTGAAACGAGACCAACAAGAGCGCCGAAGAATCCCCCGAAGATTCCTCAAACTCACCAGGCGATGGAAAACGTCCTTCACCTTCAGCTTCGAGAAAACCGGCATTTTTATCTCCGGCCTCTGCTCGGTTTTTGCTGGAAGAGAAACGTGAAACGGAATTACAGGTGTGCTCCGACAACCGAATCCTCGTACATGCGACAGGGACCTCGGGCGGTGAGACGGGGAACCTCTAATGGTGACAGGGACCTCGGGCGGTGTGACGGGGACCTCGGGCGGTGTGACGGGGACCTCTAATGGTGATGGGTTACTCTACGGAGACTCACGAGGAGGCTTGGAACAGCTCCTCGCATTTTAACACATAGGTCTAGAACGAGACGTCGCACCTCGCGGAGCGCGTGAGGAGACTTACACATACGTTATCTCTGTTATCTCATGAGTTCCCAAAGGGGGAATTTATACCCTTAAAAAAAGACGGAGAACCGTAATACAGGGTCGCAGCCTTTTTAAATACCGTGGGGAAACGTAGAGCGCTTGGCACCCCCATTACGTTCCCCGCTGACCTTCAAGAAGCCATTTTATTTGACGATATAACCAAGGGATCACCCAATCTCACCCTACGGCGGACTCCACGTTTTCACGGTTGACCGGTCAGGTGACAGGAGGGCTGGTGGCCCATTAGCCGATTTAATACATTTACATAAGGGGGCTACAGCTGGTGGGGGGGGCTGGGATACTGTACATTTAGTAAGGGTCACTTAATCTAACGAAAGATAACAATATGCTCTTACGCTCGATGTCCGGCGCGTCCCCCGTCTCGAAGAAGTCCTCCTCGTGGTCGATGTCCGAGTATTTTCCCAGGGACCTCTTGTGAGCCGAGGAGAGGACTTCCTGCAAAATGTCCATCTTGCGCAGAATCTTGCACAGGCCGTGGATCCTCATCGCCTCCTCGTGCTTCATAACGGCCTTCTTCAAATGGGCCTTACCTGCAGCGACACCAAAGGTTCAGGTAACACCGCGGCGCCCCCTGCTGTCAGAGGGGCGCAATACCCCGTACTTATTCTTTATACAGCTGCGCATGATTATTCTCAGCAATCACCTGATCTCCAGCTCCGTCTGAAAAGAGAATCCAGACCGGGAATACGATTTCCTATGGGCACCGTAGCCTGTATTAACCCTATAAGAACCAGAATCTAACACCAACGAATAAGCGCCTCTAGAGTTAAAAGATGCACGTGGGACATCACGATGAATTGTGAGCCCGATAAACGAACCGTTTCACATAATCGCAAGTCATTTCTGCAATAAATATTTTTATTCACACTGGCTACGGCCGTCCTGTGATCAGCAAACCCGCCGTGATGCTCCAAACCCTCGCAGCCGCTTCTAGCCACAACGCCAAGGGATGCCACAAGGTGGCGCTGGTTCCCTGCTTTGATAATTCGAGAGTCCGTACCACTCATGTTTCTGATTGGTCATTTTTATCATTTCTCCTTTCATTTTTGTACTCAGAGGGTTAAGGTTACTACTTTAATATGCATTCTTCTATAGAGGGGGTTCAGGGACATCAAACCGCCCCTTTAAGGCCGAACGCGGTAAAAACTCTACTAAACGATCAGGTCATGATAATGAAAAGCAATTGGGAGAGATGGCCGCAGAGCGTGGATGGAAGCATCACCTAGTTTCCGCCGTTCCTCAAGGTCTTGCAATAAAAACGGGACAGACGGACCCTCCGGAGCCGTCACGTGGAACTGAAGAAAGGCTTTCTCGTGTTCGCTCATTTCCGACTCCACAGCTGGGGGAAGAATAAAGCGGTTACACAGCAAAGCATCACGTGGGAAAAAGGAGTAAATGTATACAGCCCCGGAATAGAGTGTGATAATTATAAACTAAAAATAAAGAATTTAAATCGTTACTCAACAAACCCCCAGAGGCCGGTCCTCCCGGCGCTTACATAACAACTATCAAAAAACACCCGTAAAAAGGGGATTCCAGGAAATAAGCTTGGATTTGCTCATTCCTGGGGATTACGGACCGAACAATGGAGCTCATTGATTGGCTGCAGCCCTGGGTCGGGGTCTTTATCGGGGACGGGCGATTAATCCGGACCGTGTTCCCACCGGCGAGAATCACACCCAGCACGCCCTAAACCCCTTAACCTTCTCAGAGCCTGGAAAGGATCTAGAACCGGGGTGCTCCCTAGAGAAGGAAGCCATCACAAAACCCTACATAGCTACTGGTGCAAAAAAGTGGCTCGTCTCCAATAAAGTGCAATTATTGCCCTGGACACAAGTGCCTGGAGTTATAGGAACCCCCCGAGCCCCAGGGGGACTAGAGACGATCGGATTGCAAGCTCTGCGGCCACTTACTGGTGAAGTCACAGAGCGCGTTGGCCGCGTGAAAGTGCGAAAGTGCTTTGAAGTGCTCGGCTTTGACTCGCACCATGGTGGTCCACGAGAAAGGGACGTAGTCCTTAACGGGAGGGTGAGTCATGGTCCTGTACACCAGGGTGTACACGTCTTCCACCTGGAGACCGAAGAGGTACACGTCATACGCCCGACACACTTCTCGTTCACACGCTCTACAAATAACCCCCCCGAGCGACACAAAGACCCCCAGGGGAACCGGGAGACGGATCTGTACGTAGAGGACATCAGGTGGATACTTTCTATGTTTTCACCGGATATCCTCTATATACAAACACCCTGTGTCTGCCCCCCCCCCCCGTGGTCCGGGGCCGCTTTGTGCTTTGGTTGAGCGTCTCGCCCGCCGGGGGCATTTGCTGGAATCGGGCCCCTGACGTTGATGCTCTCGCATTACCACCGCAGCTTCTTGTGCCATCCGCAGCTCGCTCAGGAACGTGCTCCGCGTGTTCTCCAGGGCAAACTTCTCAAAGATGCACTCCTGAACCTGCGCGACCATCAGCCGGACCAGCATGCTCAGCGAGGCTGCGCTCATGTCTAGGCTCGGCGCGTTGGAAAAGTTTTCTTTCAAGTAGTTAAAACACCCTGGGGGGGGGAGAAAGATCCTCAGCATACGATGGACACTGCGACTGATCCAACTCCCAGCATGCTCAGCCAGCTAAGTCCTAGAATGCTTATCAGGTTCTGAACTCAGGACAAGGCCTTGAAGACGCGACCCATTAGCTGCTGTTGGCTTAGCGCCCCTGGGGCCGGTCCCGAGGGCCGCACGGACACCTAGGAAGCTGCATGCAGCCATTTAGAAACACATGCGAAAGGCAGACACTTACCGGCAGCTTTCTGAAACGCCTCGATGGCCGTCTCCACTCCTTCCACCGACAGCCTGTCCTCTCTGGCCCCCATCTGGGTGTGCAGGGCTCCCATGTTGAATAACACGCTGCCTTTCTCGAAGGCCAGGGCCCTCTGGCAGGAAGGGACCCCGGTGAGAGAATCGTACCTGCGGGGGCAGAGGGGGCAATCACTGGCAGGAACCATCCCTGCCGGCATCACAAGCGAACACGGTGCGGCCAACCAGAGACATCCCGTTATACCAGCGCAGGCTACTGGTTACCGGTTGGGGGTCAGGTGACCATATACGGAGCTGCACTGACCAGTGAAAGTAGACACCCAGGTTTCCGTTGGGTGGGACGAATCGGTTATCCAAGAAGTACAGCTGATTGTAATACTCCATGAGAAGCTCCAGTCCGGCCTCGCTGCGGCTCGGGGTCCTCATAGCCTGGAGACGGCAAAGAACCCGAATTACCGCCGAACCCAGACAGACGCGGGAAGGTGTCATCTATTCACGCCGACATGCTGGTGGTGGCGGGATCCCTGTCTTATTACTGGGCCAATGAGAGACAGCCGTCTCAGCTAGGGTGGGCAGTACCAATAATGGAAGGAACCTACAGACGCCGCCATGTCCCCCCTCCTGCTTGGAGAAGAACTACCTGGCAACTTGACGCTGGATTGCGTTCACCGATAGATGGCGGACTTATAGCGCAGAGATGTCCAGACCAACGTTCCCATACTTAACGGGGGAACCTATCTTAAAATTCATCGTACGGCGAGCTCGGTGAACATTCTGCGGAATTAGTAGAATAATCCGGAGCGAGCGCGTGCCGAGCTGCTCAATTCAGGAGAGTCACTCACCTGGCGCAGGTGGTTGAATTCCCGGATCTCCTTTTCGTAGACGTGAGGATCTTCACCGTAGTGACTGCTGATGAAATCCTGTCCAGCAAACAACGGATGCACGTGAAGTGCGTACATATACACCACGTACACAAATATAAAATAACATGAAAGCTTCATCTGCCAGCAAACGCAACACAGAAAGCACAAGCCAAGAGGCTGCTTGGTTAACCCCCCCCCGTGTCCACACCGGCCCCTAGATCTACCCCACTGAATTATGGGTAGAAAGGTGTGAAAAGCTCACCTTCAGCTGCTCGGTGACATCCAGCTCCTTCGTCTCCTTTAATCCTAAGGGTATCATCGGGACGCTGATTATGCCGCTGAAACAAGACAATCATCAGGTCAGCAGACGCCTCGAGCCGACGCCGGTGTCCAACGGAGCCCCTTCCATCCGAACATCCAGCACCTTCGGGGTTACGATACCACGATCCAGACCGTAACGGGGACGCTAGAAGAGCCGAGCGGCTCCTACCAGCCATCGAGTTCTACGTATGTGGAGTGTTACAGGCTGAATGTGGAGATATCAGCATTATTACCACTATAGAGAGCGTTACCGTGCCGCACCATGGTGAAGAACCTTAAGAGAAATGCCCCTGAGCCCTGTGAACAGCCCCGGGTCAGTAAGAATTCCAGAAGCCATTCTGGCAACGGGAATTCCCGACGTCATCAAAGGGCCTTTGGCTTTTATAGTCACAGCTTTCTCTTTCTGTGCGGGCCGGTTTGTAATTCAGAGGATCCGTCAGTAGATATCGGGATGTGGAAAGGGTTTTAGGTCGGGGGGCAGCTGTCCCCTACCTGTCGTTCTGGTAGATCTCCACAGAGCTGTTGAGCTCAGCGAGTTCCTCCTTGAGGAGCTGAAGGTTGGAGTTGACGTAGCTCAGCTCCAGGGCGACCGTCTCCTTCACTTTGTGGTTGGTAGTGGCGCTAGGATGAGAAATGAAGAGGTTAAAAACGCGGGGCCGCCGATATATATTTTCTCTCCCCACCGGTGGTTTCACCAGGACCAGGGCCCTTCATAACACAGAATGAAGTCAGGGAGATGACATTGTTTTCACCCTCCTGTAGACTATGAGCTTAGTGAACTCCTCCAAGACGCCATATGCAGAGGTCATAACCCTGCCTGTGGCCCTTAGAAGAAGAATCCAAGAAGATTGGGCAATGCATCTCGTTTACCCACATCCCTTGGAAACAAATGGTTAATTATAAATGGAGCATGGTCATGGATCCTGACTGCGGCCCTCGTGTCATCTAAGTGAGTGAATAAAGACTGTAATTCCCAGCGATGATTGTAACGTCTTCTTCCATGGACAGCAGGATTACCGACAATTACTAACCACTAACACACCGGTTTGGCCAAGGAGAAGACTTAAAGATTTAAACATTGGTGCTCCAGGCATTAAGCATGAAGTCTCAAAGATGGGGAGAGTGTGTGCATGTGAGAATGAGTGTGTGAGTGAGAATGAGTGTGTGAGTGAGAATGAGAATGTGTGAGAATGAGAGTGTGTGAGGGAGTATGTGTGAGAAAGAGAATGTATGAGAATGAGTGTGTGTGAAACTGAGTGTGTGTGAGCATGAGTGTGTGAGTGAGAATGAGAGAAAGTGTTTGTGTGAGTGAATGTGATACATTGTATCAAAGCTATTTTACTCATCATGTATTAACTGCAACATTCTTTGCACCATTAGCAACGCACGTCCTATTCACTGCTTGTACAGCGCTATGGAATACGATGGCGCTATATAAACCAACATATATGATATAAATAGGAAGGTTGTTGTTGCATCGGCCAGAAGGAGGAGGCGTCCTTTTCCTTTAGAAGAATCCGCTCGCTTTCACACAGCAGGGCACATTGTTGCTTTGAAGGCATTCGGGGCCCTTTGTGCTGCAAACCCATTCAGGACCCACAAAAAGCCCCTCTCTGTCTGCTCCACGCCGCCGAACTCTGCCACACAAAGGGCCGCGGGAAGATAATGCGCAGAGATGCCGGGGAGGACTGAGTCACGAATCTGCTCCATTGTGCGTCCCTTATCTGTGCGGACAGCAGAAAGCCAGGAGCGGCCCCTGCAAGTGTCACACGGAGAGATACAAAGTGACACATTACCCCGGGGGGGGTCTTTCTGGTTTTCTTGTTTTTATTATTATTTAACTTATTTTAACAAATGTGTGTAGAAGCTAAAGAGTCTCACAGATACAAATATTATTCTCGCACCCGTATCGCACCGCACCGAAACTCTCCGGATCATTAGAAAAGGTAGGAGCTTCCAGCGCGTGGCTTTAGTTTGTGAATCCAACATATGCCGGGGTGCTTTAAAAGCCAAGAAACACACGTGATGTCACTCAAAACCCCAAAAACATACAATACGTATCATGGCCTCTTTAGTGGCATGTAACACGTATGACGGGACAGAGCGGACGCGGTCACGCAGCAGAGAGCACGGAGTGTGCCCATCCATCTTCCGTATCTGGTGCTTTTATCTCTATGTCTGCAATTATCATATGAGAGCAGCATTGTCGCATTCAGCAGATTTGCCCCCATTCCCCACCCCCCAGCTATGTGTTAGGCATCCCCCTCTGCGCGGTATACACTCTCGGCATTCAGAGCGTGCATGCGCAGAAAGCGCTTCTTTACTGCAACGCGGTGCTTTCCTGACAGTACTTAGTGGCCAAGAACCGCAGGACCACAGCCTAGGAAGGCAGCTGCAGCGGCAGGGCGGCAGCTTACACCTCAGATAAATGCCGTTGTATTTTTAAGAGATAAATGGCATCTTCGCTAATGAATTCTGCCGGCTAATGACAGACTGCAAGCAGTAGTGTATTCTGGCCTAGGCAGGGCGGCAGATCTCTTGGGTGAGATCACCGATCCCCCATTAAAAATATGGAGGGCTGTGCCAAGCTCAGCAGTAAGGAAGGCTGTGGGGGGGGGCGTCGTCGACTGGGGGGCCGCCGGATCATGTTTTCTTTTAAGATTCAAAATCAACAAAGCCGGGTTGTTTTCCTCGGGTCACTTGGTAGAAAATGCTGAAAGTTAATGAATTTATCTAATTCGCCCTCCAGCTGTTGGGTCCTTTTTCTGGCGTGGGGGGGGGGGGTCGCGGCATCTCGGTTCATCCCACGAGCCGCCATTATTGCTGCTTTGTTTTTCTTTCATTTCAAACAGAACAGAACCCCCCCCCGGAAAGTCCTGCGCAGAGGAAGCCGCTTTAAACCCGCATGACGGTCGACGCTGACAAAAACCTGGTTTTATCTCATTTTGCCCCAATAAACCCCCTTTATCTGCAGACCTGGAGCCGCCATCGCTGTCAGTCATGTGATATTTTGGGTGACTTTCCCGGCTCAAACACCGCACTGAGCTGACGCTTTATGGCGATGCTAATGAAGTCCGTTCCGCAATAGACTTTGATTAGTCAGGGAGTCCAACTGGGTGATTAAGACTGAGGCATTCTACTGTTTCCCACAGGCAGTATGATAAGGAGTCGGGGGGGGGGTGTCTAGTAGATTGGGCTACTACACAAGCACCCGGGAGAGCCTACGGAGATGCTGGGGGCAGTATGGGTGTCTTTATGCTCGGCGACGATCGCAGACGGCGTCTCTCTGAATGAGCGGGGATCGGATACAGATAATCCCACCGCTGCCAGCGCGTATCGGGGGAAGCGGATTAAGGCCGCGGAGACATAACCCTCTCAGGAAGGATTAGGCAGCGCGGCCGGTGACACAGAACGCTTCCAAGAACCTGACAATTTTTTTGGGTGGGGGGGGGGGGGTTAACCCTTTGAGCGCCAGGCTTCTGTGTAACACATCGTCCGTTCCTCGGGGCCGGGGAACTCGTGATGGTATCTGCGGGATTAGCGCGGTTGCCGAATAAGAGGCCGTGCTTGGTGTAGGAACGCACCGTTTAGCAGTCAAAGCCACGCGCGCACTTAACAGCGCCGGAACTCACCGGAAGAGGTTTTCGGCTCCGGCCCTCATCCTGATCTCCTTGTTGATTTGCTGGTTGATCCGCGCCCGGCGGTGCTGGAGTTTACTCCGCTGGGACTGGGCAAAGGGGTCGCATCCCTGCAATACAACAGAAACGACAGCCAGTTAGGGGACCGGCAGGATTATTCCTCCCCATTACCTTTTTTCCCCCCTCTATTGTTAGTTGCTGACAGGTTATTTACGGGATCTGCCATGCTTCAGCTTCCATATATTATATTTAAATTATTATATCATAATTACACCAACAGCCAAACGAGGAGTACCAGCCCTAGGAGGATCGAATGAATGAATGAATGCTAAACGCTGCGGGAGTGCGAAGCCACCAAGGGGTTAAACGCAGGAGAGACAGTTAGGACTCCAATGGTGGAATAGGTTTTAGTGACCTTTACAACGCATGCATGAGGCGTATGTCCATCTCCGGAACACTGGCATGTTATTTATGGTAGATAAACGGAACAGCCTCCCAGCAGAAGTGGTCGAGGGCAATAGCAGGCTTTCTCCTGCCGTAACGAGTATTTAACTCCACAAGTTGGTAAATAAACCCAGATTCTCACGGCACATATCTGGAAGGAGGGAAGGTAATGAGGGCAGCCAAAGAGAATTTATAACATTGTTTTTTCTCCGTTCAAGCATTTCAAATAAAATTGTAAAAAAAATAATAAAAAACAAAAACGGATAAAATAGAGCAAAACAATTTATAAAATTATAAAAAAAGCCCTTGAAATGTTACAAATAAGTATTTTTGTTTGTTTTTGAAGAACATTAAAAGTGTTTGTATGAAACAAATCTGACCCAAAAAGGGTCTTTTTTAAAAATAAAATTCTGATGGAGTCGTGGATGTTGATGTCTTTTGTTTGTTTTAGTAACAGCCGTCGCCGCCAGCAACACGGAAAAAAAATAATATTTGTTCTTAATTATCTTTCTCTTTATTTATACAGAGACCTCGCCGAGCTGAACGATGAGCTTACGATCTAATGACTGAACTGGAACGATAAACAGGAACTGGAAATTTCACTATTTATTTTTTCCATACGGTTTCAGAATTCCTGCTGAGAGTCGGAGGCCCGGAAAAAATATTTATATATAAAAAAATAATAATAATAAAATAATAATAATAAAAACTTTATATAATAATCAAATATTAAAACAAAAATAAAAAATATTAAAATAAAATAATAATAATAAAAAATGTATATAATAATCAAATATTAAAATAAAAAAATAATAAAATACTAAAAATAATATTAAACACAAAGTAAGCACCCGGACTCTATCACCGCCCATAGGACACAGCAGGTATCCGACGCCCAGCGCAGGAAGGAAGGAGCTTAAGTTTTAGCACGAACTGAGAATCACCAATGCAAACATAGTGAAATCACTGGTGCAGGACTCTACACGCCACAAAAATTATAATATCAACCCAGGACAAAAAAAAAAAAAAGAAAAAAAAGGTTTTAGAGGCACAATTTCATCCCATTTGGCCGCCGTCCCATCGCAGGGCCCAGGCGGTGCCAGACTCCGGGGCGGCCCACCTCTCGCAGGAAGGGAGATGCGAGCCAGCTGGGGCGGCCAGGGGGTCCTCCTCCTCACGTCAGGAAAAGAGCGTCAGCTGGGGAGATCAAAGCCTCGGCCGTGAGGGATTCCCTCGCACGCTTAACCCTCTGGGTGCTGGCGGGTGCTACAGGCGCTGGGCTACTGCTGTGGATTACGACTCTCATAAAGCTCAGCCGTGGCTCCTAAAACCGTACTGCCTGCGCTCAAAGTTTTGCGGCATCTTATACTCATTTCTATAGGTCGATCGTAAATCCCCTGAATCCATGGATTTGCCCCATTTCTATGCCTCTTAAAACCGGCAAAAAGCCAGCCAGATCTGCGGCTAACCCCGGGCAGCGCGGCCGCGCACGTTGGGTCCCCCCTCCGACCGGTCGCTCGTAGGGCACGATTCACTTTACAGCTAATTAGACGGACGCATTGCTATTTTTAGAAGCCGTGGAATTCCAGTAACGCTAACAAACCGTTCATCATTCTGCGCTGAAGCCTCCGGCTCAGGTGCAGCCCCCCCGGCAGAATAACAAAGAGAAAAGGGGGTCCGCAGCTTTGGAGGGGGCCCAAGGAACGAGAGACTGCGTCTCAGCAACCGATCCGGACCGAGGAACAGAGAGACTGCGTACAAGTGACCAAGCTGACCCGATCCAAGCGTGTGCCACATTATTCCGCCCCCTGACCATCACCTCCTCCGGGTTTTCACAGATCTGCCCCCCCGTCCCGCACGCACCTGCCTCTAAACATTTCAGCGTTCCCTAAAATAATACCTTGGGGGAGAGAAGAGAGAGACGGGGGATGGGAGAGACATTTAAATACATAAAGGGGTAAAGGAGGGAATCTAACACTAGAGGGTCAGAGACTGAGATGGGATGGAAGGCAATTTTAGTTTACTGAGAGGGGGGGTAGATAAATGGAATGGCCTCCCAGCAGAAGTGGTAGAGGGTAATACAGTGAGGGGATTAAACATGCATGGGATAGACATACGGCTCCTGAATAGACCAACGACTGATTAACGTTTGAGTCGTTACAGACTGGGGGCCGGATGGGGCCGATCTGCCGGCAGGTTCACCGCTCTCCTCTCTTGTACAGCACTTTGGCGCTATAGAGGTTACTGATGATGGTGACGGTGGTGATGTAATGATGATGATGATGATGATGATGATGTAATGATGATGATGGTGACGGTGGTGATGTAATGATGATGATGTAATGATGATGATGATGGTGACGGTGGTGATGTAATGATGATGATGATGCAATGATGATGATGATGTAATGATGTAATGATGATGATGATGATGGTGACGGTGGTGATGTAATGATGATGATGATGTAATGATGATGATGGTGACGGTGGTGATGTAATGATGATGATGATGTAATGATGATGATGACGACGGTGTACACGGTGTTTTGTATATTGTAATTTTACACGGGAAGCACGAAGTGCAGATATCAGCCGG
Organism: Spea bombifrons; assembly: GCF_027358695.1. Classification (NCBI taxonomy): domain Eukaryota; kingdom Metazoa; phylum Chordata; class Amphibia; order Anura; family Pelobatidae; genus Spea; species Spea bombifrons. The sequence goes on along the minus strand of NC_071091.1, from coordinate 108,105,185 downwards.
CAACAAACAGAACGGTATTTATGTCGCCGTATCCGGCCCTAAATGTGATTCCTACCCCGGCGCAGGGGACCGGCTACAAAACACACAACCAAACGTCACATCTATGCCAAACACAGCTTCCACCGGGGGGGGGGGGCGTCTAACCTGCCCATTTAGCCCATTCATTCTTTAGGAGAGCTTTAGGGGCATCCGAAGCTTTGCTTCAATACTTTTAATGTCTTCCACTTAAGGTCTATTCCAGGTATCCACTACTGTTTCAGTAAAGTACACTGACCTCTTGCTTCCCGTATGACGTGGGTCGTCTGAACGATATTTCTGGCCCTTATTAATGGGAAATCCTTTTAAGTAATAAAGCGCGAGGGTTTATTTATTTATTTACGGGATCTCCTAATTAAATAATTCTTTAAAGCGGATTTCTTTTCTTTTTTGCGTTATAAGAGGAGAGGAAGGAATAATGGAACGCGTTAAAGCTCCCCATATTAGCTATACATTATACAGGGCCCAGGGGGGGGGCAGGGAGATGAAACCGCAATCCCACTGCCAACTCGCAGGGGGGTCCCTCTCGCACGGGGTGATGGAAAGCCTTTCAGGGGGCCGCCCCTCTCAGGCGCTTTCTGTCGGGGGCCGCCTCGCTAAGGCATCCGGTACAGAAGGAGAGGAGTCCCCTGCTCCCAAGAGCTTGCAATCTAACGAAAGACCAGCAATTCATAAAGGAGAAGCAGGCGGAACGCACTCACCTTGCGGACGCTGCCTTCAGTGTCGTGGCGCGGCGGGAAGGGATCGGGGTCTGAACTCACCGGCTCCATCATCCTCAGCGAGAAGAGACTCGGGAGGTCTGCGGGGGGCGAGAAATTAGTGACACAAATACAACACACAACATATACATGTATATACACAATATACACACACGCACATATATACATACATATATATACCGTACATACACACAACATATACACATATATACACACACACATATATATATATATATACACACGCACATACATATATATACCGTACATACACACAACATATACACATATATACACACACAGATATATATACAATATACACACACGCACATACATACATACATACATATATATACCGTACATACACACAACATATACACATATATACACACATACATATATATACACACACACACATATATATACACCGTACATACACACAACATATACACATATATACACACACACATATATACACAATATACACACACACACACACACATACATACATATATACACACAACATATACACACACACATATACAATATACACACACGCACATACATACATATATATACTGTACATACACACAACATATACATAGTAGTAGTATCCTGTAAGTAAGATATCCTTGGGGCCCCTATACGACCCGGATCTGGGGGCCCATAGGTGGACTGTATTGAGGTGGGCAGGCCCACCCACACGTACACCTGTCAGATGGCTTGTAGACCTAAAATACAGCCAATTCACCTGTTCTCAAGCATGAAACTCCTGAAGGCAATCCTTAGGGGCACTTCTGGGAATTGTGCTGTTTGATAATAAGCAAAACAGACCCAGATCCCGAGCCCTCTCCCCTAAATACCCCACACAGGGCAACACGAGGCTGAATTACCTCACAGCATCCCTGCCTCCACATATACGAATCTCTGCATTTACCCCCAAACCTCTTCTCGCCCCCCCCATCTTAGAGAAATACCCCCATGCGTTATACAGACCTCCTAATACCCCCCACTACGCCCAATCACTGCTTCCCCATAGACACCCAACAGGTACCCCCCCACACACTGCATCATCTGCACCATCTGCACCATGCCCTCCCTCAATTACCTCCACTACTTGCCCACCGCACTCTTTGCCCCGCTAGTTAACCCACTCGATGCCGCTAAGTGGGCAGCCTAGTGGGAGCCAATGCGCAACACTGCATGGTTAATAGCCCCCCTCTCAGTCTCGGAGGGGTATGTCTGCACCTATACACTTCCCAGACATTTCCTGCCCTCTTCGTCAAGGTTAAGCCCCGTTCTCCTTCCCCATTTGCCCCTCATGACTCATAAACCCCCCAGGTACCTGCGCATCTGCCCCGGAGCCAGCCCGCCTGCCCCACACACACACACACTGATACCCAGCGGGGAGGGACCAGCACTGGCGGGTGACGTCAACCATCCACTGCACCAATGAGCTCCACTCGCTTCATCCCCCTTCACCAATCAGCAGAGCGAAGAGGCGGGTACCCAGGCAGAGAGCGAAAGCTTGGGTTTACAGAGAGGACCTGAGTCTCCCATGGCAACAGAGGAGCTCGGCACGCCGGGTGACGTCAGGCAAGGGGCGGAGAATGAGGCGTGTTTTTTTACCAGTCTATGCGTGGTGTGATGGCGCCACCTGCTGCTTTAGAATGGGCACTGCAGAGAGCAGGAAATTAGTAGCATACATACCAAGTCCTGTTACCTGTAACGCAGGTGCTGCGTATGTGATTGGCCGCTGCTCGGAATATAGATGAGGGGGGCTTTGCAGTTAGTGGGTTATGAACGGCTGTTGCGGAGTTAATTCTTGATGAAAAACTGAGATGGACCGCTATTGGCTAAATGCATTCCATCTGAAGAAGAGACCTCTGAGTCCTGAAAGCTTATGTTACTTTAGATCTTTTTTCTTCTATGTCAGACCTGATAAAAGGTATGGGCTTCGACGACAGAGTCCTGCTTAGGTGTGTATGGAGATTAGCGTCCGGTTACATACGGATCATACAGGCTGTCTCGTGTGATCCCGGGGCTGTCTCATTATTTATAACGTGCCGACGCGATCTCCTGCGCAGACAAAGCCGGCGCCAAAAGGAGCTACAATAAACTCGAAATATTAACACGGGAATGGGGAAAGGAGATCCGGGGTTGACGGTCGCTACCAGCCGACCGACACAAAGAACGGGCCACAAAAGCATCGTTAATGAGTGGAAGGTCAGCAGAGGTCAGAAACGTTAAACGCCAACACGGGGTGAAAAAACACTTCCTTACCGTATTTATTTTAGGAAATGATCAGCGTTCCGGGGACTCTCTAAATGAGCGGAAGAATTAACCCTTTAATAGCCCGTCGTGAAGATTCTATGTAGCGAGTGGCCGAATGTGTTACCCCTAATACCGGTCGCCATGGAAACCTTGACTTGTCATTATTTGAAGTTACACTGAATGGAGTCACCTGCATTCAAGCAGGGATATCAACCATAACATACCGGGAGCAAAAGCACCAACTGGGAGTCTTATATAGAAAGGAGTCAGATCCAGAGTGTGTGACCCCGAGAATCTACCCCGAGACCATAAGATTGGGGCAAAAAGCCCCGGGAGTTCCCGGGTGTGATTCTCAGTAATGCCCGGATAGAAGTTCCGGTGGATCCGTAAATGCGAGGAGCGGAGCCGGACAGGGATGATTAGGTGACCCCAGCACTTTAAGACCCCCGCTCCATGAGAACCCTCATCATATTCCCAGTGACTGACACCTGTCACTCTGCTATGATGGATTTGATTGGTTGGTATGTAGACCCCAAAAAGTACTATCCTTAGTGCAACGGCTCAGCGGGTAAATTCCCTGCCTTCGGAAACCACTCAATCCTCAGGGTTGCCCAATTGAATCCCAGTAGAAACAATTCAGTCCTTCATCCTTCTCTGGCGGGTGAGCTTAATTATGCTTTGGCCAATTCATATAACCAAAACCTCTCATTTATATTATGTTTATAGATTTGTTGCCAACTTTATTAGGGTAAGAAGCGCAGACAGTTTTTGTTTCTTGTATACATTGTACAGCCAATACACTGTTTCTTGCAGCATGCTTACACCTGTTTGGTAGGCCTCGTATTATACATTTGTATTATTTGAGCCTGTGACTAGCTTAGCGCAGCGACATTTTTTCTTTTCCCTGTTTGCACATATTTGAGGTTGTTGGCTCCTCATCAGTCTGGTTGCAGCTTGCTGTCCAGGGGTTAATGGGGAGGAGGTTTAATTGCACCTCCCCCAACACATTAATAAGGTTTTGGTAGCAGTATAAACTGCTTTGTGTGCCCACTATGTAGGAGGTGAGAGTAGGTTCTCACCCTATTGAGAGTGTGCCTTGACGTGGCGGGTGAGCTTAATTATGCTTTGGCCAATTCATATAACCAAAACCTCTCATTTATATTATGTTTACATATTTGTTGCCAACTTTATTAGGGTGAGAAGCGCAGACAGTATTTTGTTTTTTGTGTTCATCCTTCTCTGGTTGATAAATGAGTGATAATTGCATAGTTTGGTCTTGGGCTTATTTCCAACCGGGGAATAATTTAAAAAACATAACTTTGAGATGTTTTTATGGAAATGAGGAAAAAAATACAAAGCTATTTATTACATAAGCCATATCTGTCCCTAAAATAGTTTTTAGCATCACTAACCCAGCCATAAATACCCTGATATTCCGTCCCACCATATAGAGAAAAAACCAGCAAGCTTTGGGTGCTTTTATACGTTTATACTCATATTTACACTGAGGAGTAATCATCATGAGCATCAGACAAGTATTTACTACAATATCCAGTGATCTTTGCTCCTCGGGGGCGGGGCTTGCATCACTGCTCACAGGATGATTTGATGATCGAGCTTCATTTAACACCTTTATTGATGCTTTATTGAAAATGTCTGATCTGAATTCTGTTTTATTCCCTTTTGAAGTAAAAAAAAAACTAAATCAGCAAAAAATATTTTTTCCCAGCCTTGCGGAAAGTGTTTGTTTTGATAAAAAAAAACAAAAACTGGCGGAAATGGGTCAAGGAAATGCAAGGCCATTATAGGGGTCTCTCTGCATCTTAATATTCTTACAAGAAGGGTATGTGTGACAACCTCCAAGGGGATCTCTATCTATACCGGGAGCAGGGCAAAAAATAAAAATATAATTAGTTTGTTTTTTTAAAAAAAATATGCCCCAATAGCCTATAATCAGAAAATTACAAAAACCTCCCCCATACCAAGATATATTAAAAACACTAGAGAATAATATGTAAGGGATCAATGAGCCCCTCTAGAACATAAAAAATGGTTTTGGGGTATTACTATAATGTTTCTGAACATAAATTGGGTATAATAAATCCTAAGTGAAATTACATTTTCTTTATATGTTATTAATCGTATTATTCTTATTTATTAATATTAGTACTAATTACATTATCATAATTTATTTGCCAAAGTTAGCCGTATCGATAATTTCCTGCACTTTTTGTAACCGACACTTCCGTGTTACTTCAGATTTTTATGGAAATACCCTGCAGAGGCGTTTTATTGCCGGTAAGACGTAGGACTTTCACCTTGCAAAGGCTTTGGCGCCAGTTTTGGTAAATTGGGGGTGGGGTTTAGGGGGAAGTTAGTTAAGGGGGTGTGACACGAGCCTGAGGGACATTTTGTAGTCACCTCACCTTGTGTTGTTTTTCCCGCCCTCCCTCCCTGTTTATTGTGTTATGTTGGGGTATTTCTGCCAGGGGGGGTAGATTACCAGGCATCTAGGGGGTGTGAATGCTCTGGGAGGAGCGTTTGGCGGGGGGTCCGGTGGTGCTGGGAGCCTCAGGTTTGGGCATCTTGGTATGTCTGTCCCTTTGTTTGCCTGGTAGTCTTTATGGGTTTTGTTAATTATTTATGTTTATTGATGTTATTTTTTAGACTTGGGTGCCGGCCAACTCTTCGTGTTCATCTTCGTTAGGGGAAAAATCTTCGTATTCCGTGAATATTCGCCGTTCCTGTGTTCGGTTCGGGCGAATATTCGTGTGCATTCTTTGTGTTTGTTTTTTTTTCCGTTTTTTGTAGAAGGGGTTAATACGGGGTTAACGTGGTATGGACTACGCAGCAGCTTTGGCGCCAGAAGATTAAATGTCCGTACAAGCAACTCTATTGGTCGCCTGCAGGGGCCTCCTCTGCCATCAACCAATGAAGTACACCTGTACAAGCAACTTCGGACTTTTAACAGTGGTCTCTGCCGGCCAAGTTAACCACTGACGGTGAACCTACGGATTTACCATTCCCATTATCTCTGCAGCATCGCAGGGGTTAACGGGAACAGAAATCTGTAGGTTCGCCGTCAGGAGTTAAAAAGGCCATGTGAGTGAGCGTATTGGTCACCTGCAGGGTCCTCCTATGGGATCAAACAATTGGTTAATGCCAGACGAGCCTCTGTTGGGGACCAATAGGGTCGCTTGTACAGACTTTTAAAATCCTGGCCCAGCAACTTGGCGGACCTAACACTTCGTGACCGCGTCAGACAGTGGTGGAACTACCGGGGTCGCAGGGGTCGCGACCGGGCCCTGGAGTTCTGCCAGTCAGGGGGGCCCAAGGGGCGCCGAGCGGTTGCTGAAAACGACCGCTCGGCAACTCTTGGGCCCCCCTGACTGACAGAAATCCAGGATACCTCCGCTCCCCGCTGCCGCTGCCGCCCCGCCCCAACCGCCGCCGACCCCTGCCTCAGCGCTGCCCAGAGTGCAGTGTTGGGAGCGTGAGGCGTTTGTCTCGGGTGCCGGCGCTTCACACTGAGCGCCGGCATATGATGTCATATGCCGGCGCTCAGTAGTGAAGCGCCGGCACCCGAGACAAACGCCTCACGCTCCCAACACAGGAGTTGACGGTAAGTGACCTACAAAGTGGCGGTAGGGAGGGAGTGGGTAGATCGTGAGAAGGGGGGGTAGGGAGGGAGTGGGTAGATCGTGAGAAGGGGGGTGGTAGGGAGGGAGTGGGTAGATTGTGAGAAGGGGGGGTGGTAGGGAGGGAGTGGGTAGATCGTGAGAAGGGGGGGTAGGGAGGGAGAGGGTAGATCGTGAGAAGGGGGGGTTGGGAGGGAGTGGGTAGATCGTGAGAAGGGGGGGTTGGGAGGGAGTGGGTAGATCGTGAGAAGGGGGGGTTGGGAGGGAGTGGGTAGATTGTGAGAAGGGGGGGTAGGGAGGGAGTGGGTAGATCGTGAGAAGGGGGGGTAGGGAGGGAGAGGGTAGATCGTGAAAAAGGGATAGATGGGTGGGGGGTGGGGGGGCCCTTAACAGATTCTCGCACTGGGGCCCTGAGGTTTCTAGTTACGCCCCTGGCGTCAGAGGTCATCGTTTGTCAGGACTGGTCAGCAGCGTCAGTAGAGGAACGGAGACCAGTATGCAGGAGAAACAGGCACGGTACTTAGGTGATCAGTCCCAAAAACGAAGTTGAAGGAGAAAGCCAAAAGTCGGTACACAGGTGCAGGAGCGAAGGGTCCGAATATATAGAGTAGTGAAGGCAAGCCGGGTCTGGTACACAGTAAAAGGGAATAAGGAGCACTCAGGCGATACGTAGGGTAAGCACAATAACTGAGCACTGAGCAAAGCTCAGTGCTCGTTTTTAAACTTGCCGAGCAATAAAGTTTTGTTAGAGGGCGCATTAGTATCGGCCACTGGGAGGAAGAAGGAGACGGATGCCGCGGCGATGAGTCCCGTACCCGTGGATAGTGGGTACTCCGGTGAGTCGCTGCGGCGTGTTCTGACCGCTGGGCCCTGACATCGTTCTACAATCATTACAGCATTCAGGGATTCTAAATCGGACTGCCATGCTTACGCTTTATTGCAACTGACCGTTCCAACAACTTACTCAAAAAAGAGACTTACTGGCCTAGATACGGTCACACTGAAGGGTCTCAAAGAATACATTTCTTTTTTCTTATATACGGAGTTCTTGAGAAATGTGTTCGCTCTCTTGTAACGGCCGGAGCGGTTTGCGTCGCACCTCATTTTGGATATAATAGTTTCTTGTTTTGAGGATGTATTCTGTGGTATTACAGTCGCACAGAGTGTTTTTTGGAATTACATCTGTTTCTTTACACGTGAATACATTTTAACATATTTGACATAGGCATGTCCTATGGGTTTTAATTATGAATAGTGCTTATTGTTCGTTTTTAGCTTAGTATTATATTGTCGCTTTGGGTCGTGTATGAGCATTATTATATGGATTATCCACACATCACCTATTACTATATGTTTTATTCCGTTTTAAATATTTAATCTTCCCATCACATACACGCAATGTAACATAGCATTCACGCACCAACTACTCCTTTAGTCAGTCCTCCTATTATTTACTTCATACCACTGACTCTGGCACCTTTTTTTTTTTTTTTTTTACTTTGGAGCACCTTTTTTTTCCGTTTTTTTCAGCACATTTGGTCATTGCACGCCCTCAATACAGCGGGTTATTTATTCCGTTATAAATCTGCCACAGATTGCATAATTTATGGCAGAAATAAAATGTGGTCGCGTAGTGTGCACCATGGCAGCATTAATAGATAATGCTGATCCAGCCACTCTTTAACCATGAAGCCAAAAAAAATGCACAGATGGAGAAATTATAAGCAGATGATAGTTTTAATGATAAAAGCTGTGAAGGCGAGAGTTCCCCTTCCTATTCAAGGAAGATATATGGTGACCGCACTGACCAAACTGGAACCAGGGTCTACCAGCAGACCTGAGGCTTCTCCATAGCAGCCCGTCCATAAACCTCCACTTCACAGAGGGTGAGATACTCTGCGCGGCCGGGGATTGTCACCGTGATATAGCGACCCTCCATTCCGTTACAGCAGAGAGGGATGCAGGATTGAGAGACATCGGTGATGGTGCCACATCTGAAGGAGAAAGAAAACATCAGAACAGCCAACATACGGCATCAGCCCAATTACTCATCTCTAGTGTTTCTCTCTATGAATACAGCCAGGTGCCGCGCTGAATGTCTCGAGTGCCAACTGTCTGGATCCACTCATGATTTGGTGTCAATGATGGTGCTCCCTTTCCTGGCTCTGGAACGACTGAGGATGCCCTAACATGACGTCCTACAAGACCCTGAAGACCAGCACAAGAGTAGAGCAAGTGTCAGACGTCCGCATACTTTTGGTTATATAGTATACATTATTATATATGATAATGCTTTAGGGAGAAGGTCAGTGATTATTAGTATTATTGCATAATATTAATACATTTAGCTTACTAAATAACATGACGTGCAGGGAAAGCGGCCTTACATATCTTCTGCACATCTAAGAGCTTGAGAGTGGGGGAGGAGCAGATGCATATGGGGGGGATTCTGCATAATCCTCATGCGTTCTCAATTGGGACCCCCCAAAAATGTAAGGGACTGTTTCCACTGATCTAACATAATAAATAATGATAATAATAATAGTAATAATATAAGTATCCAAGTGCATATGATGGCTGATATGATATGTTAACTGTATTATGCGGCCAGATCATACTTTATTTATCGGCCTAAATGCATTTATCACGAAATGAAGATGACCTATTCTCTCCAGAATAATCTGGAAGCAGCTCTTCCCCAGTCTTGTTACACTAGTGTTATGTCAGGATATTTATCACTCCCCAAATAGATTTAGGGTGCCTACACTCAGCCACAAAGCAGAGAATCCTGCCCCTGATGAATTTGGTATGAGGCTCCTGAACAGATAACTGGATATGATTGAGACTCACAGCGGGTCGTTGTTACTTCCAGAATTCCCAACTCGTATTTGGGCTCCATGCAAACGATTTTGACAACAATCCATTCTGTTCACGATGACCACAGCGTCAATCTTAAAGCTCTTCTGGAGATCCAGTCTCCACCAGGCTCCATAGTCACCGTTTGTGTGGGCACACGCATGGAGGTGGTAATTTGTTTCTTTGTTGCCGTCAATAGCCAGACTGGCTTCCGATGTTGGTACGCTATAACTGTAAGTGGAGCTTTGACTGGCTGTCCCCGATCTCGCCAAATTTACAGCTGAAATGAAAAAAAAGTAAACATAATTCATATTGAACATGGAACATGCGGAGCTTGACGCATTATATATATCTTTGTCTCTGTCTCTTGCCATGCACTCTTGTGGCCTGTTCTACTACACACTCAGCCCCGGATGATCTGATAATTATCTTCAGACCCCGATAAATCTAAGGAATTCCGTCATTGGACTCCGTTCAATGTTCTTCACTAAGTTTGGATGGGGTTGGGAAATACAAAGCCTTCGTTCTGTATAGAAATGTTCAGATGAACGTGACTAAAACGAACTCGCTGTCTCAGCCAAAATGCTCGTCAGAAGTAAACACCGCAACCTGCATTCAGAGAACGGCAAAAGCACTCAACACGTTGGAGCGCTGCCTTGACAAATTGTGATTACAGCTCATTGGGATGGGTAACCTGCGTCAACCTTTCATTCATTGATAGAGCAATATTTCAATGAAATAATTAAATTAAACAACATAGAAACACTAACTGCCTCAGTCTTTGTGAATAGTAGACTTCAGAAGAGACACATGTTTCTAATTTGAGATGTCCCAGACTTATTCAGGAACTCGGCCAACTCAAGTTAGAAACACATTTCTCTTCTCATTAATGTTGACTGAAGTCTACCATTAACAGAACTTGAAGCAGTTAGGGTTTCTAAATTAATTTAATGCGCAGCCAAGCAATTTATTTTTTTATCCTGCTGATTTATGCCGCATAGTGTTAAATACTGTAGTGCATTGTGGGGGTTAAATGTCCTGGTGCACTTTTTTATTTCACTGCGCATGTGCAGTGTGTTCTTACAAGGTGTCTACACTGAGTGTACTCCGGTCTAGTGGAAGTCAGATGAAGAGCTTGAATAAGAAGGGTAGAGAAGAAAGGTAGATTAGTACTAAAGTTTTGATTAAACAGCTTCGTACGATATCAGCCAGGGACCTCCAAGGTCTTAATGGTTTATGTCAGGGGTAGGCAATCTTCGGCTCTCCAGATGTTGTGAACTACATTTCCCTTAATGCTTTGCCAGCATTATGACTGTAAGAGCATTATGGGAGATGTAGTCCACTACATCAGGAGAGCCGAAGATTGCCTACCCCTGGTTTATGTAATTGGACCTCTTACTATTACATTGTGTCCACAATTAAGGGGCAACAGTGGTCACTAACTGTCCAGAAATTCCATGATAATGCCCTATTCACCATCCAGTCGGATAGGGCTAATATAATTTCTGTGGCATTACAAAAATATTTAGTGAAACATATACCGGTATGTATATTCTCTTACCTCCAGGCTTCAGACCACAGAACTGGGCCCATCCAACAGCTCCGCACACAAACAGAAGGACAAGGCGCTTCATCCTAACATGATATGGAAAATCAAATTTACTGTTAAATTAACACTAGAAATGTGTCTACGAATGTGAGTGTGAGAGAGCATGGCAGAGTGAGTATAGAAAACAAAATTTGAACAAGAAGTTGGAGCCTTCAGCTTCATTTTCGTTGGACCCACTCCAGGTTATTAAACATTCGTACAAACTACAGAATGCACAAGTCCACAATTCATATTATTTCCACATCTACACAAATGGGATGATGGACTCCAGAAAATCACAAGAGACCGCCTGGATAATTGAACAATCTGTAGCGATGCAGAGGGAGCTGTAGAGTTGACTGAGCGTCAGCCATTTTTATTTTAGCCCAGCATGGCCCATGGTCGTATGCTTTTAAGCTCCACATAATAAAGAAGTCTGTTTGATTCACTTTCAGTTTAGGGTTAATCTATGGATAGGAGGTATCCAAACATGGTGGCCGCGGCACACATAAAATACTGGATTTCTAAACTGCACAAGAAAACCTAGTTTTCGGCAAAATACAGCAGAGACACATTGAGGCCTTCAGAACACTGTGAAGCCTGCTGCTGGAGTACCAGACTAGTACACAGCAGAAAGCCCTAAGTAAGCTTACTCATAATATCATGGAGGCTGTTCTAAGACCACCACAAAGCTTGAATCTAAGCTTGACACTAAGCATCCCCTGCATTTTACAAGCTTTTGAAACTGTGGAAAATGTGTTTTTTTTCAAGCAATCAAGAGCAACGGGAGAAAATTTACTCATGTCACTGATTTGAAAAGGCAATATAAGAGACTCTCTCTAATCTGGGACAGAGTAGTCAGAGATTCACAGTTAACGGAAAATGAGCTGAATCTGGAAAAATGTCTTCAAATATGTAGAGCTTCACAAGAGAAAGAGTTTGGAGCTTCTCATTCCATGGTACATGCAATTACTTCAAAAGTAAGAAAGGGACATGCTAACGCCAGGATATCTACTGCTGTGTAAATACTATGAGATGAGGGAAACAGAGAAACGTCCAGCGTATGGACCGACATGCCTGGACGATGCTGAGGTTGACTTCTTATTCAGCCAGCTTCTTCCTCATGTGGGTGACCATGTTCCTCTGCTGGGAATAAAAGCTGTCCGGGCAATGAATTTCTCCGAACATTATGGTGACTGATGGTCACACATGGACAAAGCACATTATCAATCACCATAATGTGCCAGACACCTATGGATTGGCATTCATTACAAGCAAGATTCTCAGATATGTTTGAGGGAGATGGAGTCTTGGAAGTAGAATAATAGCATGGAACCAACAAGATTACCCAAAAAGATGGTGTCTGTGTCCATGGTAAACCATTTGAAAGCAGAACTCCAAAGACCTTTGGAAAAGAGGTATAACAGCACCAGTACATAGTGATAGGAGGTATCGAAACACATTGGGGTTAGTAGGGTGTGTGGGTACAGGAGGGATGTCTATGAAAATCCAAAATTGTGGATTCCAAATTCCACAAGTTTCTTGTAAACACATATCTCCCAACCATCCTGATTTTCAGGCACTGTCCCATTGTCCACGCAAACAAACCCCCTGTCCTAATTTGGGTGGTAATCGAGGAGGTCCTCCGAACTTGAAACACTTAAAACTGACTTTATGATCCAATAAATTAATTTCCAATTCACCCTCTCCAGAGCTTAAGAAAGAAAATTCTAATTCCAATTTCCCATTTAGTGAGGTGGTAAATGAAATTAAAAATAATTAGTACCATTAAGGAATGAACTTTAAATGAAATAAAAATTAAATAATTATTTTTCATAAAAAATAAAAACATTTAGTACCCACCTTAATCACCAGATTCTCTACAGCAGGAGGATAAAATAAGGAGCCTTTATAAAGACTTAAGCAGGCACTTAACAGACCCGTCCCTTTTCTTTGTAAATTGGTATTTGCCAAAGGGATAATGTTTAACCTGTGATTTCTCCTTAAGAGTTCACCGGAAAAGCCAGAATGTTATCTAAAAAAGAAATGTTAAGGGTGACCCTCTATTATGTGCATTATAATATAATGTTATATTCATAGATCTGATGGTTGGAGAGCAGGAGACTGCTGCACCAGGTGAGATGGGGCTATCTCTGTAGTCTCCGTATCAGGGCAGATAGAAGCGCTCCTTGGGCACCATCGACAGACGGTAACTTTAAGGAACAAAATAATCAGTCAGGCATTTATTGTCTAGAAGTACATCTTGTTCCTATCAAATGAAAATCAAGAGTGGAGAGCATGGGATAGTCCCAGGAAAAGGAGAAAATGGAGAAGAAGCAAGGGTGGCCAGGACACCTGAGATTATGCTGTCTCTCAGCTTTCCACAGACTTAGGTTCTCCACTTGCTAATTGATGTACATGCGTGCCAAGGTCTGAGGAACACAAAGGAGTCTCTAGCTGAGTTACAGGAATCCACAATGAGATCCCGGAACGGAAACCCTTGCCAGGAATGAAATACGGAGCAGCCGCGTTTCAGTGCAGATAAAGCCATTATATGGTCTTTGAGAGAGGTGCACAAATGTAGCGCCAGTTGTTATTCTGGTCATTTCAACTCATAATGATTTCATTATGAAATCATATTCCAGAATCCTGCCATATTCATATAACTGTGATGCTCCATATTTCTTCCTGTTGATACTTATTGAATAATGGATAAGAAGACACTCAAGGCATATAAACTCTTTAGCGCTAGACCACATGATACTGTATCCGTTTTGCAGAAAGAGATGTTTAGCGCTATGAGTGGTGGACGTCCGATTGAAGGGTCGAGACAGAGGATGTTTCCGGAACCTCTGCCATTTTGTACTGAGATAACCTTGTGTGAACTTCTGTCAAAATGGTGGCGCTTCCGGTGAAGTACTCTTTTTATAGATAAACCCAACAAATTCAAGAATGTGATATTAATGTGCAAACATGTAATGTCCTTATTATATTCTCTCATGTCCTCCCAGTACACAAACATTACCCACACAATTCCTGTGAACTCATAGCCTCATACCAATGAATAACCATACGAGCTCAGCCTTGCACTTTACATTGTAAACAGACACTATGTGGTCAAAAGTATTGGGACACCTGACTATTACATCTGACGTTGCTGGAAGCATAGCATTGTACAATGTGTTGGTGTGCTGAAGCATTAAGAGTTTACGTTACTGGAAGTAAGGGGCCCAAACCCTAATTTAAAAAAATTTAGAGGTGTGTGCTAATACATGTGTCCATATAGTGGTGCACAAAGCAAGGTCCATTAAGACATGGTTGGATGAGTTTGATGTGGAAGAACGTGACCGACCGCTCCGAGCCCTGACCTCAACCCCTTCGAATAACTTAGATGAACTGGAAAAGAGATTGCAAGTCACTTTATTATCCAATCCGAACGAAAAGATGCCATTGGTTAATAAGGACAGCACTTCGCAAGCTTTTTATAGATAAACCCAACAAATTCAGGACAACCCAACAATTAGGTTCAAATTATAGGCTCTACAGACTTTATCAAACAATTCAGACAATCAATAAAGGCAGTGGTATGAAGACTCTTTCCCAAGAAATACAAGGAAATAGGCACAAAGAAACAAATAAATATCTTTAGTACTGGAGGAGCTGCTATTTCACAGCTTGAGTCCGGGCAAAGTCCTTCTTTGAGCCTAACCGAACTAAGAGTCCTTTCTGATGGTTTTGTTGGACCTGGTATTCTCTAAGACGGAGATCTATTTGACCCATGATGGTAATAAGGGTCTCTAGATCATTCAGGAAGTATCTGGTCATGATTTTATCTTTCAACCAATCAGGCCAATAGTAAATGTTGCAACCAGGATTTCATTGTTCTAGTCCACCTCGGCAATTACATAATTGGACATGATGTGGAAACTTTTACGAAAAGTAAACAAGTTAGAAGTAGCCATCTGTTAGGGCAGGGGCGTCCAACATGCGGCCCGCGGGCCAAATGCGGCCCGCCGGGGTCCGAGGTGCGGCCCGCGCGAGATCTGCAGCGGTAGCCGCACCTCCACTGCTGACAGCAAGCCTAACTCACCGCGGCGACCGGAGGAACACAGCGTGCGCACCTCCTCTACCCTGCATGTGAGGGAGAGAAGCGCACGTCACCCGAGGAGCGGCGGGGGAAGTTTTTCGCCACATGATCCCTCCTCTTCCCTGCGTGTGACGTCATACGCAAGGGTCAGAGTGAGGGAGGAAGTTCACCGGGACGCCAGGTACGTGGAGGAGCAGCCTTACAACGTAAAGTTTATATATTTAAAAAATCAATAAAGTATATTAAAAAAAAAAAAAAAACAATTTAAAGTTAAATGAACCAACAGTGTGCTCCCAGGCCAAAACCCACAGTGTGCCCCCCAGGCCAAAACCCACAGTGTGCCCCCCAGGCCAATACTGGGGGCACACTGTGGGTTTTGGACTGGGGGCACACTGTGGGTTTTGGACTGGGGGCACACTGTGGATATTGGCCTGGGGCACACTGTGGGTACCATTCATTTAACTTCACACAGTGTGACCCCCAGGCCAATACCCACAGTGTGTCCCCAGACCAAAACCCACAGTGTGCCCCCCAGACCAACACCCACAGTGTGCCCCCAGGTCAGTACCCACAGTGTGCCCCCAGGCCAATACCCATAGTGTGCCCCCAGGCCAGTACCCACAGTGTGCCCCCAGTATTGGCCTGGGGGCACACTTTGGGTTTTGGCCTGGGGGGCACACTTTGGGTTTTGGCCTGGGGGGCACACTGTGGGTATTGACTGGGGGCACACTGTGGGTACCATTCATTTAACTTCACACAGTGTGCCCCCCAGGCCAATACCCACAGTGTGCCCCCAGGCCAATACCCACAGTGTGCCCCCAGGCCAATACCCACAGTGTGTCCCCAGTCAGTACCCACAGTGTGCCCCCAGGCCAATACCCACAGTGTGTCCCCAGTATTGGCCTGGGGGCACACTTTGGGTTTTGGCCTGGGGGGCACACTGTGGGTATTGACTGGGGGCACACTGTGGGTACCATTCATTTAACTTCACACAGTGTGCCCCACAGACCAATACCCACAGTGTGCCCCCAGGCCAATACCCACAGTGTGCCCCCAGGCCAATACCCACAGTGTGTCCCCAGTCAGTACCCACAGTGTGCCCCCAGGCCAATACCCACAGTGTGTCCCCAGTATTGGCCTGGGGGCACACTGTGGGTATTGACTGGGGGCACACTGTGGGTACCATTTATTTAACTTAACACAGTGTGCCCCCCAGACCAATACCCACAGTGTGACCCCCAGACCAATACCCACAGTGTGCCCCCATGCCAATACCCACAGCCTGAATCTAGCCTGTACCCACAGTGTGCTCCGGCCTGACTGAATCCAGCCTGTACCCACAGTGTGCTCCGGCCTGACTGAATCCAGCCTGTACCCACAGTGTGCTCCAGCCAGCCTGAATCAGCCCAATACTGTGAGTTACTGCTATGCATCTCTGTGATGCACATTGCATATAATTGTGCTGTTGTGGGGCATTATGAGACACATCACATATGATTGTTAATTGTACTGCTGTTGAGCTCTGTGAGACACTTACACACTGTGCATTGCTGTGGATTTTATTGGCGTGGAGCTCTGTGAGACACTTACACACTGTACATTGCTGTGGATTTTATTGGCGTGGAGCTCTGTGAGACACTTACACACTGTACATTGCTGTGGATTTTATTGGCGTGGAGCTCTGTGAGACACTTACACACTGTACATTGCTGTGGATTTTATTGGCATGGAGCTCTGTGAGACACTTACACACTGTGCATTGCTGTGGATTTTATTGGCGTGGAGCTCTGTGAGACACTTACACACTGTACATTGCTGTGGATTTTATTGGCGTGGAGCTCTGTGAGACACTTACACACTGTACATTGCTGTGGATTTTATTGGCGTGGAGCTCTGTGAGACACTTACACACTGTACATTGCTGTGGATTTTATTGGCGTGGAGCTCTGTGAGACACTTACACACTGTACATTGCTGTGGATTTTATTGGCGTGGAGCTCTGTGAGACACTTACACACTGTACATTGCTGTGGATTTTATTGGCGTGGAGCTCTGTGAGACACTTACACACTGTACATTGCTGTGGATTTTATTGGCGTGGAGCTCTGTGAGACACTTACACACTGTGCATTGCTGTGGATTTTATTGGCGTGGAGCTCTGTGAGACACTTACACCATTACTATGAGAAAGCATTTCTTGTTGCGGCCACAAATGGTGACTTTTTCTTTCTTGTACAAAGAATCGTCTTGTCAAGCCCTGACAATGGATAAATGGCTTAAAAAATCACAACCACAGGACTCCCACGTGACTGAGGAATGTGCCAGTAGTAGCAAAGAACCACCAACAAAGAAGACACGAGCATTGGAAGTAGAAAATCGCAAAATCAAAGAAGAATGGGAAATTGAGTTTTTTGTGACAGAAAAGGACTCCAAGCCATATTGTCTGCTTTGCAACAAAACTCTTGCTATCGGTAAAAAATACAATGTGAAACGTCATTATGACACAACTCACGCTGAAATGGAGAAGAGATTTCCTCCTAAATCTGAGCAAAGAAAGCAGGAGTTAGAAAAGATAAAAAGGCAGCTGAATGCGCAGGCAGAGCGAATGAGAAAATTCATAGGTGAAGGTGACATGATCCAAATTGCCACACTAAGATGCTCTTGGATTTTGGCGAGGCGAAAGAAATCTTTTGCAGATGCAGAAATGCTGAAAGAAACTCTACTAGCAGCACTGGAAGCTCTTACTTTTGACTTTACCGAAAAGGAAAGAGAAAAACTGACAAAAAGAGTCAAGATGATGCCGTTAAGCCGACAAACGACAGCTAGACGAATCGTCAATTTGTCTCAGAATATTGAAGATCAACTGAAAAAAGAGCTGAATTCTTGTCTCTCATTTAGTATCGCTCTTGATGAATCCACCGACATGAGAGACACTGCGCAGTTGTGCATTTGGATAAGACTGGTCACCAAAGATTTTGAAGTGAAGGAAGAATTACTAGCCTTGTCCCCAATTAATGACCGAACACGAGGATGCAATATACTTCAAGCTGCCAGTAAGGAGTTTGAAAAATTTGGATTAAATATGCAAAAACTGACTTCACTTGCCACAGACGGGGCACCTTCAATGAAAGGGAAAAATGAAGGTTTCAGCAGATTGTTCCAATTAAAGGAGAAAGTTTGTGTTCCCAGCTTCCACTGCATTATACATCAGGAGAGTTTGTGTTGTGAACTGTTTAAGTCAGGTGAATTGCACGAGGTGATGGAAGAAGTAATAAAGATTGTAAATTTTATCCGTGCTCGTGCCCTCAACCATCGGCAATTTCTGGGATACCTGGAAGAAGTTGAAGCAGAGTATGGAGATTTAATATATTTTAATGTAGTCAGATGGTTAAGTCGCGGAAATGTGTTGAAAAGGTTTACAGAGCTGCTTCCACAGATAAGGGATTTTTTGGAATTAAAATGCTCCCAGAGACCCAACTTGTCAGACCCTCAGTGGCTCACAAAGCTGTACTTCCTTACAGAATTGACAAGACACCTGAACACACTGAACTTGAAACTACAGGGAAGAAACAAAAGCATTGCAGATTTGTACAAAGAAGTCCAGATATTCAGACTGAAACTGGACATGTGGATTGAGCAAATAGCACTGGGAGATTGCACTCATTTCCCATTGCTAAACTCCCCTGAACTCAGTGGAGTCCCAGATTTTAAACAACTGGAGAGCTATTTGCTTGAAACAAAATCCCAATTTCAAAAAAGGTTCAAGGACTTTGATGAGTTTAGTTCATGCTTTGACTTTCTTCGCCTCCCTTTGAAATGCAAGCCTCAGGATGTGTCTGAATTTTCACGAATAGGCGCTATCAACATAGCAAAATTTCAAGAGGAACTGATTGAACTAAAATCGAACTATGTCCACCAAGAAGACCCAGTGTCTCTGGACTTTTGGAGACAGATATATAAATCACAAAACTATCCAGAAACTTCGACCTATGTTGCCAAGCTCTGGGCAATGTTTGGGTCTACTTGGCTCTGTGAAAGCACATTCTCGTTTATGAAGCTGCTCAAATCCAAGCTGAGAGCCACATTAAGTGATGTTAACTTGGAATCCGAATTAAGATGTGGCCTGACTGAATACACTCCAGAGTTCTCAAACATAGTTCAGTCAGCTAATTACCAGTACTCTCATTAGATTTTGTAACCTTTTTGTGCAGTTTTATTTGACTAAACTTGTGTTAAAATGGTTCGTGGAATTACTTTGTTTTACTGTTTTAAGTAATTTAGTATTTATGGAATAATATATAAAAGTTGATTAAAAAAACTGTTTGTCGACTGGTTTTTTAATTATTGCCAAATTAACTCAGTATTAATATGTATTACAAAGCTAAAAGGCCATATTTTCTCTCAGTGAAAAATTAGTGCGGCCCACGAACACATCCATTTCTGATGAAGTGGCCCACTGCAGAAATAACTTGGACGCCCCTGTGTTAGGGTCTACTTGTCGCTGCCTGATCCATGGCTTAATCATACATGTGGTATATCCATCTGCTACCACTAGTGGCCACCCTCCTCCCTCTGGAGTGCTCAGAACCCAAATAACAGGTACAGCTGTTATTACCTGAGTGGAGCCCTGCCTTTAAAGACCTGCCCTGCCCAGAGCCTTGACATTAACCTTGGAAGACTGCTTTGCTCTGGACCTGTATTGTTCCTGCCTTCTGCCCCTGCCAGCGGGCTTGCCTGCCGCCCGACCCTGAAAGTGGGCTTGCCTGCCGCCCGACCCTGCCAGCGGGCTTGCCTGCCGCCCGCCCCTGCCAGCGGGTTTGCCTGCCGCCCGCCCCTGCCAGCGGGCTTACCTGCTGCCCGAACCTGCCAGCGGGCTTACCTGCCATCCGCCCCTGCCAGCTGGCTTACCTGCCGTCCACCTCTGCCTCAGCTCCCCTGTCTCTGCCTCAGCTCCCCTGTCTCTGCCTGTCTTTACCTACCTACCCATCAATATGCATAAAGGGGTACAGACAAACTCCCCAGTATCCCCTCCACATGGGCTCCTACCCGACCTGCTCGCCCGGGTCATGACACCACCTGACTCCTGCTAGGCTGGTCAAAGACTTGTCTTGAAGCTGCTACAAAGTCTGTGTAGTTGTTGATCAGAGGCAAGCCTCTCTTTCATAAAAGTAAAGCCCAGGCCAGGGCCCAGTCAGTGAGCAGAGAAATGATATAGTCTACTCTTGCCTGGTCAGATGCAAAGAGGGCAGGAGACATTTCAAACTGGATGGAGTACAGGTTCAGGAATCCTCTGCATGCGGCCCTTTATAACAGGGTGGAAGTTGGGGTAGACGTAGGCCGTGTGAGTGAGCCTATTGGTCACCTGCAGGGTCTTCCTCTGGCATCACCCAATTGGTTGATGCCAGAGGAGGTCCCTGTAGGCGACCAATAGGCTCATTCGCACCGCCCTGTAACCCGTGACGGCGAACCTGCGGATTTCCACTTCCGGGAACTGCCGCGAAGCTGCAAAGACAAGGTAAGTTAGAAGGGGGGGGGGGGAATGGTAGACGAAGACGAAGACAATCACGAAGATCTTTGTGGTGTGTGTCTTCGTCTTCGCCTACGTTTTATTTATTTTATGCATGAGACGGACATATGGATCCTGAATCTAAGATGAGACCGAGGCCTAGGGCAGCGGAGAAGGTAAATGCCTCGCTCTGTACAATAACCCCAGAAAAGGTACAGAAATTGTTAGAAATGCCCTGGCCTCCCGGAGGGAAAAAAATAGCCAGACCTTTGGCACCCAAAAGGTAAAAGTACCTGTGATGAGTTGAGTGACCCTTTACATGGGCCAAATTCTGTTTCTGCTTGGTATAAAGTCAAGTGGTCCTTCGATGACCTGCATGTTTCTTCTGTGAGGCCCCCCCAGCCATGGACAGGGTGAGGAGCTGGGCTTAGGATAAAGGGGTGAAAGGAATGATTGAAGGTCTTCTCGTCAGTGTCACAGTGGTGGGGCTGGTCAGTGTAAGGTGGGGGTGGAATAATGGTTGGTTCACAGATAGATATATTTATATTTTCGATGCATACCGACCTCAAATCAAATACTATACACGTTTTGTTGATGATATTTTCTTAATTTGGCAAGACGCCGAGGAACAGCTTCAACACGTGGTGGATACCCTCAATAGCCATGACACCAATGTCAAGCTGACGCTTACACATCATAGTCATTCTATTCGCTTTCTAGATGTAAGCGTGTACAGAGCCACCGATAACAGCTTGGGGTATACCCTGTATAGAAAAGATACTGACCGAGATTCCTTGCTTTTACCATACAGTCACCATCCATGGCACCTTATACGAGCTCTACCTATTTCCCAGTACCTGAGAGTACTAAGATACAATAGCAACATCACCAACAGGGGGCGACAGCCGTGTGAAATGACAGAAAGATTTAAAGCTAGAGGGTATAACACCCAGACATTGAACAAGGCAGCAATGGAAGCTTGGAACAGAAAAAACTCGACTGATACCCAACCTAAGGAACGATCAGAGTCCTTCTTCTTGCCACTTACATAGAATACCCCTACCACCACAATCACCAACGCTATGAGAAAAAATATCATAGGCTCAGATCCCACCCTTCCCAAAATATACCAGAGACCACCGACGTTCAGCTACGGGAGAAGTCGCAACATCAGAGATCTGATTGTTAAAACCGATCCCCAACACTGCTGCAGTTCCACCAAGCAAGCTCCGAAACCAGGAGGCTACAGATGCCCCAGTTGCGTGACCTGCGGCCATACGCAGATAGGAACTTCTTTCCCTCACAGGGGCAAACGTATACCGATTAATCATCACATAACCCGCACCACTTCTCACGTTAGATACTCGATCACTTACCCCTGTGGATTAAGCTATGTGGGTAAAACGGACCTAACACTTCATCACCGCATCAGAGGTCATCGTTCTATGATCATTACAGCATTCAGGGATTCTAAATTGGACCAAACAGCATGCACATCGCCTGCCATGCGATTGATCGGGTACCACCACTGCCCCGCGGAGGTGACCGTTCCAACAACTTACTCAAAAAAGAGACTTATTGGATACACCGCCTAGATACGGTCACACCTAAGGGTCTCAACGAACACATTTCTTTTTTCTCTAATATTGAAGTTTTATGATCTTTTTTATAATAACAGGTTGCCTTATATACGGAGTTCTTGAGAAATGTGTTCGCTCTCTTGTAACAGCCGGAGCGGTTTCGTGTCACACCTCATTTTGGATATAATAGTTTCTTGTTTTCAGGATGTATTCTGTGGCATTACAGTCGCACATATATTTTACATAGGCATGTCCTATGGATTTTTATTATGGACAGTGCTTATTGTTCAGCCTCTTCTATGATATCGTATCATGTATCTCCAAGCGCTTTTTTATCTTAGTATTATATTGTCACTTTGGGTCGTGTATGAGCATTATTATTATCCACATTTCACATATTACTATATGTTTTATTCTGTTTTAAGTATTTAATCTCCCCATCACATACACACAATGTAACATAGCTTTCACGCACCAACTACTCGTTTAGTCAGTCCTCCTATTATTTTGTTCATACCACTGACTCTGGCACTCATACACAGTTATCCACTACACCTTTTTTTTTACTTTGGAGCATATTTTCTTGCCGTTTTTTCAGCACGTGGTCAGTTTTGATTAGAGCTCGCCCTCAATACAGCGGGTTATCATGAGGAGCACATTACACCAGGAACAGGCTACACGACCACGTCCTGCGCAGGTTAGCACACTTCACTTCATTTATTCCGTTATACATCTGCCACAGACTGCATCATTTCTTGTTCTTGAGGAAGGCTCATTGACCCCCGAAACGTTGGACCTTCACCAAGCCAATAAACTTTATAAAAAGAAGACCCGCTGAGTGCATCAACTTTGCTGTATATACTTTTTGGATTGTTAGCACCCAGGCATATTACAACTGCTTCCAGTCCCGCCATATCTTTTGTTGTTCATTGAATCCAAAAAAAATGCACAGATGGAGAAATTATAAGCAAAAGCAGATTTTAATGATAAAAGCTGTGAAGGCGAGAGTTCCCCTTTACCCGTAACCAGCAGTCTTTGCATTTTCAAGATATTCCAGGAAGATATTTGGTGACCGCACTGACCAAACTGGAACCAGGGTCTACCAGCAGACCTGAGGCTTCTCCATAGCAGCCTGTCCATAAACCTCCACTTCACAGAGGGTGAGATACTCTGCGCGGCCGGGGATCGTCACCGTGATAAAGCGACCCTCCATTCCCTTACAGCAGAGAGGGATGCAGGATTGAGAGACATCGGTGATGGTGCCGCATCTGAAGGAGAAAGAAAACATCAGAACAGCCAACATACGGCATCAATGACTTATCTCTAGTGTTTCTCTCTATGAATAGAGCCAGGTGTCGCGCTCAACTGTGACGTCTCGAGTGTGAATCAGGCCAACTGTCTGGATCCACTCATGATTTGGTGTCAATGATGGTGCTCCCTTTACTGGCTCTGGAACGACTGAGGATGCCCTAACATGACGTCCTACAAGACCCTGAAGACCAGCACGAGAGTAGAGCATACGTTTGGTTATATGGTATACTTTAATAATGCTTTAAAAATGAAGAATAATCACCTGAGGGAGAAGGTCAGTGATTATTAGTATTATTGCATTATAGTAATACATTTAGCTTAGTAAATAACATGACGTGCAGGGAAAGCGGGCCTTACATATCTTCTCCACATCTAAGAGCTTGAGGGTGGGGGAGGAGCAGATGCATATGGGGGGATTCTGCATAATCCTCATGCGTTTTCAATTGGGACCCCCAAAAAATGTAAGGGACTGTTTCCACTGATCTAACATAATAAATAATAATAGTAATAATAATATAAGTATCCAAGTGCATATGATGGCTGATATGACATGTTAACTGTACTATTCGGTCAGATCATACTACGGATAGACAGATCTATCGGCCTAAATGCATTTATCACGATGCCCCCAGGGGAAATGAAGATGACCTATTCTCTCCAGAATAATCTGGAAGCAGCTCTTCCCCAGTCTTGTTACACTAGTGTTATGTCAGGATATTTATCACTCCCCAAATAGATTTAGGGTGCCTACACTCAGCCACGAAGCAGAGAATCCTGCCCCTGATACCTTCTATGAATTTGGCATGAGGCTCCTGAACAGATAACTGGATATGATTGAGACTCACAGCGGGTCGTTGTTACTTCCAGAATTCCCAACTCTTATTTGGGCTCCATGCAAACGATTTTGACAACAATCCATTCTGTTCACTATGACCACAGCGTCAATCTTAAAGCTCTTGTGGAGATCCAGTCTCCACCAGGCTCCATAGTCACCGTTTGTGTGGGCACACGCATGGAGATAGTAATTTGTTTCTTTGTTGCCGTCAATAGCCAGACTGGCTTCCCCTGGTGGTAGGTGATAATTGTAAGTGGAGCTTTGACTGGCTGTCCCCCATCTCGCCAAATTTACAGCTGAAATGAAAAAAGTAAACATAATTCGTATTGTTAATGGTCTACAACAGAACATGAAACGTGCGGAGCTTGACACATTATATATATCTTTGTTTCTATCTCTTTCCATGAACCACACAGTCAGCACTGGCTGTTCCCATATAAACTGAAAATGCTTCTTAAAGGTTCTGTGTTGCTTTAAATTATTAAAGTATAAAATAAAATGATATCTGCCAAGGTTTATTTGCACAATAGAATAGAGAGCAATTCATGTAAAGTGTGAGTGAAGAGTGAGGGTATCTTTAACAAATCTAAGGCATTGCGTCATTGGACTCCGTTCAATGTTCTTCACTAAGTTTGGATGGGGTCCAGAAATACAAAGCCTTCGTTCTGTATAGAAATGTTCAGATGAACGTGACTAAAACGAACTCGCTGTCTCAGCCAAAATGCTCGTCAGAAGTAAACCCCGCAACCTGCATTCAGAGAACGGCAAAATCACTCAACACGTTGGAGCGCTGCCTTGACAAATTGTGATTACAGCTAATTGGGATGGGTTCCTTATTCAGGAACTTGGCCAACTCAAATTAGAAACACACTTCTCATTAATGTTGACTGAAGTCTACCATTAACAGAACTTGAAGCAGTTAGGGTTTCTAAATTAATTTAATGCGCAGCCGAGCAATTTATTTTTTTTATCCTGCTGATTCATGCCGCATAGTGTTAAATACTGTAGTGCATTGTGAGGGTTAAATGTCCTGGTGCACTTAGTTTTTTTATTTCACTGCGCATGTGCAGTGTGTTCTTGCACGTTGTCTACACTGAGTTTACTCCGGTCTAGTGGAAGTCAGATGAAGAGCTTGAAGAAGAAGGGTAGAGGAAAGGTAGATTAGCACTAAAGTTTTGATCAGACAGCTACGATTTCAGCCAGGGACCTCCAAGGTCTTAATGGTTTATGTCAGGGGTAAGCAATCTTCGGCTCTCCAGATGTTGTGAACTACATTTCCCTTGATGCTTTGCCAGCATTATGACTGTAAGAGCATTATGGGAGATGTAGTCCACTGCATCAGGAGAGCCGAAGATTGCCTACCCCTGGTTTATGTAATTGGACCTCTTACTATTACATTGTGTCCACATTAAGGGGCAACAGTGGTCACTAACTGTCCAGAAATTCCCTGATAATGCCCTATTCACCATCCAGTCGGATAGGGCTAATATAATTTCTGTGGCATTACAAAAATATTTAGTGAAACATGTACCGGTATGTATATTCTCTTACCTCCAGGCTTCAGACCACAGAACTGGGCCCATCCAACAGCTCCGCACACCAATAGAAGAAGAAAGCACTTCATCCTAACATGATATGGAAAATCAAATTTACTGTTAATTTAACACTACGAATGTGATAGAGTGTGACAGAGCATGGCAGAGTGAGTATAGAAAACAAAATTCCAACAAGAATTTGGAGCCTTCAGCTTCATTTTCGTTGGACCCACTCCAGGTTATTAAACATTCGTACAAACTACAGAATGCACAAGTCCACAATTCATATTATTTCAACATCTACACAAAGGGGATGATGGACTCCAGGAAGAAAAACCACCTGGATCATTGAACAATCTGTAGCGAAGCAGAGGGAGCTGTAGCGTTCAGTGAGCTTCAGCCATTTTTATTTTAGCCCAGCATGGCCCATAGTCGTATGCTTTTAAGCTCCACATAATAAAGAAGTCTGTTTGATTCACTTTCAGTTTAGGGTTAATCTATGGATAGGAGGTATCCAAACATGGTGGCCGCGGCACACATAAAATACTGGATTTCTAAACTGCACAAAAAAACCTAGTTTTCAGCAAAATACAGCAGAGACACATTGAGGCCTTCAGAACGCTGTGAAGCCTGCTGCTGGAGTACCAGACTAGTACACAGCAGAAAGCCCTAAGTAAGCTTACTCATAATATCATGGAGGCTGTTCTAAGACCACCACAAAGCTTGAATCTCAATGCTGCTAACTTCTCTCAAGCTTGGAGAGCCATTTACTTTTAATTCGATTGGCGTGAAAGGTAGACAAATAACAACTAAATAGACACTAAGCATCCCCTGCATTTTACAAGCTTTTGAAACTGTGGAAAATGTGTTTTTTTTTCAAGCAATCAAGAGCAACGGGAGAAAATTTACTCATGTCACTGATTTGAAAAGGCAATATAAGTTTGATATAATCTGGGACAGAATAGTCAGAGATTCACAGTTAACGGAAAATGAGCTGAATCTGGAAACATTTCTTCAAATATGTAGAGCTTCACAAGAGAAAGAGTTTGGAGCTTCTCATTCCATGGTACATGCAATTACTTCAAAAGTAAGAAAGGGACATGCTAACGCCAGGATATCTACTGCTGTGTAAATACTATGAGATGAGGGAAACAGAGAAACGTCCAGCGTATGGACCGACATGCCTGGACGATGCTGAGGTTGACTTCTTATTCAGCCAACTTCTTCTTCATAATGAGAAGCCAACTATTCACTTTCAACTGAATTGTGGAGCAAGCTGGAATGTTATTCCGTCTCATCTGCTCAATAAGACTGCAGACATAGAACCTACAAATCAAGTACTGATTGCAGAATTAAACTGAAAACCCCACATAACAACCAAAGATGAAATTTACAGTGGTAGAGGTGGGTGACCATGTTCCTCTGCTGGGAATAAATGCTGTCTGGACAATGAATTTCACTGAACATTATGGTGATTGATGGTCATACATGGACAAAGCAAACTGACAGCCAGACACCTATGGATTGGCATACATTACAAGCAAGATTCTCAGATATGTTTGAGGGAGATGGAGTCTTGGAAGTAGAATAATAGCATGGAACCAACAAGATTACCCAAAAAGATGGTGCCTGTGTCCATGGTAAAGCATTTGAAAGCAGAACTCCAAAGACCTTTGGAAAAGCGGTATAATAGCACCAGTACATAGTGATAGGAGGTATCGAAACACATTGGGGTTAGTAGGGTGTGTGGAAGGGTACAGGAGGGATGTCTATGAAAATCCAAAATTGTGGATTCCAAATTCCACAAGTTTCTTGTAAACACATATCTCCCAACCATCCTGATTTTCAGGCACTGTCCCATTGTCCATGCAAACAGACCCCCTGTCCTAATTTGGGTGGTAATCGAGGAGGTCCTCCGAACTTGAAAAACTTAAAACTGACTTTATGATCCAATAAATTAATTTCCAATTCACCCTCTCCAGAGCTTAAGAAAGAAAATTCTAATTCCAATTTCCCATTTAGTGAGGTGGTAAATGAAATTAAAAATAATTAGTACCATTACGGAATGAACTTTAAATGAAATAAAAATTAAATAATTATTTTTTATAAAAAATAAAAACATTTAGTACCCACCTTAATCACCAGATTCTCTACAGCAGGAGGATAAAATAAGCAGCCTTTATAAAGACTCCCAAGCAGGCACTTAACAGACCCGTCCCTTTTCTTTGTAAATTGGTATTTGCCAAAGGGATAATGTTTAACCTGTGATTTCTCCTTAAGAGTTCACCGGAAAAGCCAGAATGTTATCTAAAAAGAAATGTTAACGGTGACCCCCTCTATTATGTGCATTATAATATAATGTTATATGATGGTTGGAGAGCAGGAGACTGTTGCACCAGGTGAGATGGGGCTATCTCTGTAGTCTCCATATCAGGGCAGATAGAAGGAACAAAATAATCAGTCAGGCATTTATTGTCTAGAAGTACATCTTGTTCCTATCAAACGAAAACCAAGAGTGGAGAGCATGGCATAGTCCCAGGAAAAGGAGAAAATGGAGAACAAGCAAGGGTTGGCCACCAAGTATCTGGTCATGATTTTATCTTTCAACCAATCAGGCCAATAGAAAATGTTGCAACCAGGATTTCATTGTTCCAGTTCCCCTCGGCAATTACATAATTGGACATGATGTGGAAACCCTTACGAAAAGTAAACAAGTTAGAAGTAGCCATCTGTTAGGGTCCACTTTTCGCTGCCTGATCCATGGCTTAATCATACATGTGGTATATCCATCTGCTACCACTAGTGGCCACCCTCCTCCCTCTGGAGTGCTCAGAACCCAATTACCAGGTACAGCTGAGCCTTATTACCTGAGTGGAGCCCTGCCTTTAAAGACCTGCCCTTCAGTCAGGGCCTTGACATTAACCTTGGAAGACTGCTTTGCTCTGGACCTGTATTGAGCTAGGTTTCCATTTGTTTTTTTTTGCTAAAAACGCCTATAAAAACGCCAATAGCGCCACCTGGCGTTTTTTTTTGTGAAAAACGGCTGCAGCCAGATGTTAGCTGTAATTCAATAGGAAATCGCAAAATGCCATTTCCACTTGGCGTTTTTCTGTTTGGCGTTTTTTCAGTCCTCTTTGGCGTTTTTCTGCTTTTTTGGGCTCTGTGGCAGTTTTTCAAAATCGCAGCATGTTGACACTCTGGCGTTTTTTGCAAGAAATCTTGGCTTTTTTTCTCCAATAGAAGTCTATGGGAGAGAAAAAACGCCATGAAAAAGCCATGTGGGTTTATTGCCTTGGCGTTTTTATGGCGTTTTTTCCACAGTTACAATGCAGAGGATGGACCCAGTATCTGTGTGTCCTACTAGAAACGAGAATTTTACACCATTTGGAACAAACATGCCATTACAAACAAACATACGCGACCGGATCCTGCGTGCCAAAAGCAACAGCAAACAATTTGCACCATCATTTGGGGCCAATCTTCCCAGAGGAGCAGACATTCGAAATAAAGCACGCCTTACAAACCACAGAAAAGAGACAAAAGGGTCTACCAAGTAAATGACATCAGGAGAGGGCATTTGCCATTTATCCTAATCCCTTTTAGCTGGGTGAAACTTCTAACTTGTAAAGGCTGGAAAAACTGCCTAAGGTCAAAAAAAGCAATTTCCACAGAAAGGCTAAAACGCCAGAAAAAACTCCAGAAAAAACGCCAAAACGCAGGTAAATGCAGTGGCAGTTTTCTTGGCGTTTTTCCTGGCGTTTTTCATCAAGAAAAAAACGCCGGACAAAAACCCAAGTGGAAACCTAGCCTTGTTCCTGTCTTCCGCCCCTGCCAGCGGGCTTACCTGCCGCCCGACCCTGCCAGCGGGGTTACCTGCCGCCCGACCCTGCCAGCGGGCTTACCTGCCGCCCGACCCTGCCAGCGGGCTTCCCTGCCGCCCGACCCTGCCAGCGGGCTTCCCTGCCGCCCGACCCTGCCAGCGGGCTTCCCTGCCGCCCGACCCTGCCAGCGGGCTTCCCTGCCGCCCGACCCTGCCAGCGGGCTTGCCTGCCGCCCGCCCCTGCCAGCGGGTTTGCCTGCCGCCCGCCCCTGCCAGCGGGCTTGCCTGCCGCCCGCCCCTGCCAGCGGGCTTACCTGCCGCCCGCCCCTGCCAGCGGGCTTACCTGCCGTCCGCCCCTGCCAGCGGGCTTACCTGCCGTCCGCCTCTGCTCCCCTGTCTCTGCCTCAGCTCCCCTGTCTCTGCCTGTCTGTACCTACCTACCCATCAATATGCATAAAGGGGTACAGACAAACTCCCCAGTATCCCCTGCACATGGGCTCCTACCCGACCTGCTCGCCCGGGTCATGACACCATCTGACTCCTGCTAGGCTGGTCAAAAACTTGTCCTGAAGCTGCTACAAAGTCTGTGTAGTTGTTGATCAGCGGCAAGCCTCTCTTTCACAAAAGTAAAGCCCAGGCCAGGGCCCGGTCAGTGAGCAGAGAAATGATATAGTCTACTCTTGCCTGGTCAGATGCAAAGAGGGCAGGAGACATTTCAAACTGGATGGAGTACAGGTTCAGGAATCCTCTGCAGGCGGCCCTTTATAACAGGGTGGAAGTTGGGGTAGACGTAGAGACTGGGCAGAGATGCAGGAGCTGAGGGGGCAGATGTCTGAGCATGGAGGAGCTGCTTTGGTGAGAATATTTTACAGGGCCTGGGCAAATTAGGCAATACATGCCTCATAAGTAGACCTTTTCTTTGAAATCAATGGCTTGGTAACCGCTTCCTGCCCATCCTCCCTTTTATTACTTGGTGTGTGTTTTATTTGCTAAAGCTATTTTATTGTCGCAGCGGGCGAGGGTGTTCTTGCCAATCAGGAAGGTTTAGGAGTTGATGGGATATCCCTCCCTAGCCACTGGTAATGATACAGGATAATTGCAGTGCCCACTGAGCTAAAAGCCGGCCAGAGGTTGGCGCTAATTGAATGTAAGGCCAGGACTGGATGCCGATTGGTTGGTAGAGGGGTGCACCCAAATAGTTTTTATATGTCATTGTTAATTAAGGTTGGCAAGGACGGGTTATTTAGGCTTATTATATATTGATATGTTTAAGTTACACTGAACAAAAGTTCATTATTAGTGAATTAATGGCTTGCTTTCACCATGGAAGTTGTGTATCTCGGTTATTCAAGCTTGGGTTGGCATTTTTGGTGTTGTCGGCCTCTCTATACACAGTACCCACTACTTTCATACATGATGTATTACAAAAAAGAGGGTAGTAAAAAAAAAGGGACATAAAGGCTTGGAAACACAATAGGACACTTGGTAGTCTTGCAGCAGTTGGGGTAACGTTTGCCACTCCAAGCGCTGTTATCAGATTTCTTATGATGTTCAGACAAAAAAATGACCCCAACAGACCAATACATCTTGAAGTCCAATGCGGGTAATTATGACTCTGTATATATTCAGTGTGCTAGCGAAACGGCTCTCACATCAACACATAAATGTTATTGTGACACAAAGCTGTCCATGAATGAAGTGACAGACCAGAGGAGAACGTTGTGCATGAAACAGTCTACCAGCCATATTTATAGCCTTTATTGCTGCATCAGTATAACAACAGTTGTTGCCTTCATTCTGATGAAGACAAGTGCACCATAAAGCAATATCACAAAATGTATAAGGCCATATTACTAAATAACATGACATGGACCGCACTGGACAAAATGTGACTATGGTCTACCAGCAGACCCGAGGTTCCTCCATAGCAGCCTGTCCATAAACCTCCACTTCACAGAGCGAGAGATACTCTGTGCGGTCAGGGATCACCACCGTGATAAAGCGACCCTCCATTCCCTTACAGCAGACAGCGATGGTGGGGTCAGAGACATCGGTGATGGTGCCACATCTGAAGGAGAAAGAAAACATCAGAATAGCCAACATACGGCATCTGGTTATTTTATATCACATAGTTACAGACGTAAAAGTGAACACGAAGTGGAGGCGGCATAACACATTTATCAGCTACACATTGGAATTCTGGTGGTCACTGGTATATTAATAATCTGGACTGTAGTGCTTTGATCTCATACTATGACTTAAAATCTTAAAATCCTCCCTTGTGTTTCCAGTTTCTCCCTACAGCAAGCTCTGCTGATGTCGGCTCAAACTGGCTTATTGCAAGTCGGGCAAGATGAGCCTTCTTAAGTTTTTGGCAGGGACTTTGGTCAAGTTGCAGCTGAGTCCTACTAGGGTTTTAGGGTCCAGCTCACAGCAGACCACCGGCCAGCTCACCCACCTTCTCTGTTTTTGTTAATGGAGCCAGATGAATTGGATAGTGACTTCCTAAGTATAAATCACTCAGCCCAGATGGAGAGAATCTGGCCCCCGATACCTGACATGAGTTTATTAGTTGGTGTAACCAGCAGATAACTGGATATAACTGAGACTCACATCGGGTTGTTGTTACTGTCAGAATTCCCAATTCTTATTTGGGCTCCAAGCAAACGATTTGGACAACAATCCATTCGGTTCACGATGACCACCGCATCAATCTTAAAGCTCTTCTGGAGATCCAGTCTCCACCAGGGTCCATGGTCACCCTTTGTGTGGGCACACGCATGGATAAAGTAGTTTGTTTCATTGTTGCCGTCAATAGCCAGACTGGCTTCCCCTGGGGTTCCGTTAGAATTGTAAGTGGAGCTTTGACTGGCTGCCCCCAATCTTGCCAAATTTACAGCTGAAATGAAAAAAATTATATTTTATATATATATATATAACCAATATCTTTGTTTCTTTGCAATGAACTAACTGTTACCTGTTCTACTACACAACGGATAACGAGTGTAAAAATGCTTCTTAACGGTCGTTTTTATATCTTTAAACTTTAAAGGAAGATGAAAAACGTCAAAATCTGCTAAGGTTTATTTGCACAATAGAATAAAAAGCAATTCATGTAAAGTGAATTGGTATCTTTAACAAGTCTTAAGGCCTTGGACTCAGTTCAATGTTCTTCGGTAAGTCTGGTTGTGGTCGGGAAATACAAAGCGTTCGTTCCGTATAGAAATTTTCAGAGCGATTCAATGAACGATCAAAGCGAACGAGCTGCCTCAGTCAAAATGCTCCTCAGACGCAAACACCACAACCTGCACTCAGAGAACGGCAAAACCACTCAACACGTTGGAGATTAGATAATATATATGTGAAGAACCATGTCTGATCTTCACTGTTCTTATTATTATATTTATTTGTACCTTGTTTGAATGTGGCTGCAGCTCCAGCCTTCAAAGGTACATATTTTTACCCCCAAAACGCAAGGCATGGGGGTTTAATATATATTTAAAAAACATTACGGGAGGGTCATGGTCACCCAAGAAGTCTTCTTCTGTCTCATCTCCTCCTCACCCCCCAATAGATTTTAAGCTCCTAGGAACAGGGTCCTATTTTGCTTCTGTACGAACAGGGGGTAATTAAATGACTCTGGGTGAATATATATGTTAAATATTTAATTAAAAAAATACTTTAAGGGAGGCACAGACCCAAAGCCTTGCATCTCCCTTATCTCCTAGCCCAGGGGTGTCCAAGTTTTTTCTGCAGTGGGCCACTTCATCAGAATTGTATACGTGCCTTTAATAAGATATGCAGATTAAAATAAAGTAAATGACACAAAACCTTTACTTTTCCTCTCACTGATTTCTGGGCCTAGAAAGTTTTGTGACTACAAATTCAGGATTCTGGATAAGTAAAAAAATAAATAAAAATAGGGATGCACTAAAATGAAAATTCTGGACCAAAACCGAAAATTCAGGGTTCACTTAGCCGAAACTGAAGGTGACCCCCCCACACACACTTTTAATAAAAGTAATTTACACACCAAAATTGTACAAAAAATTATATATTATGATTGTTAACAGCAATCTCAGGCATACCCAGATTCCAGCATGTACTGGTTGGCTGGGCATTGTAGTTTTTGTCCAATTTTAGTGTGTAACCACACTTTTATTAAAAGTAACACACCACAATTGGACAAAAAAAAAATCAACAATATGACTTGGCATGATAGGAGTGTGATTTATAACAGCAAACACACTCTTTTTATACCCAGGCAACCAGTGAATGCTGGAATCTAGGCATGATGGGACTGTGATTGCTGATAGCAGATTGCTGTTAGCAGTTAGCAATCTCACTCCTATCATCCCAAATCAGCCAGTACATGCTGGTACAGGGTGGCTGTATGTGCAGACGCCATAATACTGGCAGCATCAATACACAAGGGGGACAGCTAGCCAGGTTTCAGCATGTACTGGCTGACTTGGCATGATAGGAGTGTGATTGCTAACAGCAATCACAGTCCCATCATGCCTAGGTTCCAGCACTTACACATCCATGCTATCACACACACAAACCATTCATTCACAGATTAATTCCCTCAATCAGGCATACTCATTCACACAACCCCCCCTACCCCCTTACCTTCACTACAGCTCTTGATGCCGCTCACAGACTTCAGCAGGGGGCGCGGCCTCCCTCGTTCTCCCCACAGAGGAAGCAGGACTGGAGCAGAGAAAAGACCCTCCCACAAGTAAGCCTCAGGGCTCTTGTGATCCTGGCTGCCGATCTCACGCGGGCCGCGCCGCTGTCCTAGCCGGTTTTTGGTCTTGTGGATGGACTTCATTAACCCCTACCAGGGGGAGTTTGGGGTAGGGAAGGACGTTTTAATATATATATATATATAAATATATATATATATATATATATAATTCTAAAATTTAACTTAACCTTGTCCATCACACAAGTAGTGACATATTCTGGGTAGGGGGTAGCAGTCCAAGTCTCTGCTCAGTGGGCCGGTTACAACTGACTGATTTACAGCCAGCTCAGACGCTGAAGCCTTTATGATGGCTGGAGGTGCTGCCCTGGGTCAGGCTTCGGTATGGTAAATATGTCACTGCTCAAAGGGTGCACCTTCACTGGGCCACTGGTTAGACTTTAAACCTCATACTACTGGTTACAGGGAGTGTAGGGGAACCACAGCTAAGGACCCACGCCTCAATTAGAAAATGTATATATATTTTTAGCCCCCCCCATTCGCTGCTATTGAGAGAGGGTATATTAATGGAATTACCTCACAACCGCAACTTACAGGCGTAGAAAGAGAAGAGGGTGAGGAGGTGAGGCAGTAGGAGGTGGGTATGAAAAATGGCTTCTTTAGGATGCAGGTTGAGTACATTAGGAGGGTAGGTGAGTATGTAGGTAGGTAGATAAGCTTCTCTGGGTGGGATTTTAGTGAGAATTGAAATTAAATAAGAGAGGTTAGGGGACATCGGGAGCGAAAAGGTAGATTAGCTCCTTGACAAGAGAGGTAGGACACATATAATGTCTTTGAGGTTGATGTACCGGACATCTTACTCTTACTTATTTGTCTACAGTAGGGGGTAAAGAGTGGGCACTCCTTGGCCAGAAATCCCCTGATAACACC
This sequence comes from Spea bombifrons, assembly GCF_027358695.1. Taxonomy (NCBI): domain Eukaryota; kingdom Metazoa; phylum Chordata; class Amphibia; order Anura; family Pelobatidae; genus Spea; species Spea bombifrons. The sequence goes on along the minus strand of NC_071091.1, from coordinate 108,069,765 downwards.
ACTCTATTCCCCTTCCCTTGGATAGAGCTGATATGCTCCTCAAACAAATTTCTGTGGAACCCCATGCTCCTCTATTCATTTTAACCAAAAAAAAGCAATACAAACATATTTAGTAAAACATATATGGAGATTCTCTCACCTCCTGGCTGCAGACCACAGAACCGGGCCCATCCAGCATCTCCATAAACCTCCACTTCACAGAACGAGAGATACTCTGCGCAGTCAGGGATCATCACCGTGATATAGCGACCCTCCATTCCGTTACAGCAGACAGCGATGGTGGCTTTAGAGACATCGGTGATGGTGCTACATCTGAAGTTACAGGCGTAAAAGTGAACACGAAGTCCGTGGAGGCGGCATAACACATTTACCAGCTACACATTGGAATTCTGGTGGTCACTGGTATATTAATAATCTGGACTATAGTGCTTTAATCTCATACTATGACTTAAAATCCTCCCCTGTGTTTCCAGTTTCTCCCTATAGCAAGCTCTGCTGATGTTGGCTCAACCTGGTTTATTTCAAGTAGGGCAATATGAGTCTTCTTAAGGTTTTGGCAGGGACTTTGGTCAAGTTGCTAGGGTACAGCTCACAGAACACACCGGCCAGCTCACCCACCTTCATCTGTCCAACTGAATTGGATAGTGACTTCTTAAGTATAAATCAAGCCAACTATCTGGATCTGCTTGTTATTTGATGGGAATGACAAGACAGGCAACCACGTGCTATAAAATGGTGCTGTCTCAAACATCTTTCTGGTTCCAAGTGGAAGACATTTTGCCATTTGCTGCTGTCCCAAAGGTATAATCCATTATCAGGCCCATTCTCAGTTAATCAATATGTTAATCGTATCATGCAGTCAGATCATACTATAAATAGGAGGGTCTATTGTCCCAAATGCATTTATCAAGATGCCACTGGGGGGGATGAAGGGGGTTCTATCATCTCCAGAATAATCTGGAAGTTGCTCTCCGCCGCATCCCTTACAAAAAATTACTGCAGTTTTTCTGAAGTAATACTGCAGTTTTTTGGACATGAAAAAACTGAAATACTGCACTTTTAGTGCAGTATTACTGCACATTTACTGCACTTTTTTTTTATATTGCAAACCTACAGTTGTACTTCAATATACTACAGCTTTATTGCATTTGTACTTCCGTACAAAAGTAACTGCAGTAAAAGTGCAGTACAGTGAAGTACAAATGCAGTAAAACTGAAGTAAATGTGCAGTAAAACTGAAGTAAATGTGCAGTAATACTGCACTAAAAGTGCAGTATTGCAATTTTTTCATGTCCAAAAAACTGCAGTATTACTTCAGAAAAACTGCAGTAATTTTTTCATAAGGGATCGACCACATTCTGTTACACCGGTGGTTAGGAGTGATTAGGCGTTTTATTTATCTCACCCTAAAGATTTGGGACTCCTACACTCAGCCCAGATGGAGAGAATCCGGCCCGATACCTGACATGAGTTTATTAGTTGGTGTAACTAGCAGATAACTGGATATAAATGAGACTCACATCGGGTTGTTGTTACTGTCAGAATTCCCAATTCTTATTTGGGCTCCAAGCAAACGATTTGGACAACAATCCATTCGGTTCACGATGACCACCGCGTCAATCTTAAAGCTCTTCTGGAGATCCAGTCTCCACCAGGGTTCATGATCACCGTTTGTGTGGGCACACGCATGGATAAAGTAGTTTGTTTCTTTGTTGCCGTCAATGGCCAGACTGGCTTCCCCTGGGGTTATGTTAAAATTGTAAGTGGAGCTTTGACTGGCTGTCCCCGATCTCGCCAAATTTACAGCTGAAATGAAAAAAATTAAATATATAAAACCAATATCTTTGTTTCTTTGCAATGAACTAACTGTTACCGGTTCTACTACACAACGGATAACGAGTGTAAAAATGCTTCTTAACGGTCGTTTTTATATCTTTAAACTTTAAAGGAAGATGAAAAACGTCAAAATCTGCTAAGGTTTATTTGCACAATAGAATAAAAAGCAATTCATGTAAAGTGAATTGGTATCTTTAACAAGTCTTAACCCCTTAAGGACAATAGAGGTTTTTACTCGTAGTATATTGCGGGACAATGGCTCTTTTCACGTTTTTCAGTGTTACTGTTTAGCTGTGATTTTCTTCTTTCTCATTTCGTGCTTCCACACATATTATATATTGTTTTTTCCAGGACAAACAGGGCTTTCTTTAGATACCATTCATTTTATCATATCATCTAATTTACTATAAAAAAATGATAAAATATGGGGATTTTTTGTAAAAAAATTACCTTTTCTCACTTTTTAAACAGAAAACTTTTACTCATCTGCAAAAACTAATGAAAAAACCTGCTAAATAGATTCTACTATTTGTCCTGAGTTTAGAAATACCCAATGTTTTTATGTTTTTTTGCTTTTTTCTGCACGTTATGGGGCAATAAGTACAGGTAGCGTTTTGCCATTTCACATCCTTTTTTTCCAAATCTGGTAATTCTTCCCCCCATGTGCCATTTCGGGTATCTTTGAAGCCGGCCAATGCAATTTACCCCATCAAATCATATATTTTTAAAAACTAGACACCCCAAGGTATCTGAAATGCTGGTATTTTAACCCTTTTCATGCACTAATTTTACCACCACCCTTAGTGAAACTTTATGGTAGTAAATGTTTTTTGTATTTTTTTCACACATGTTGTACTTCAGGTATAAATTTATCGTGCTGGTATATGTCCGTGTCAAACAACACCCCAATATGTGTTCAGTAACATCTCCTGAGCGCAGTGATACCCCCCATGCATGGGTTTGTAGGGTTATTTGGGAGGTAAAATGCCGCCTTTGTGAGGTGTGTATTTTTTTGCCATTTAGACATCTGCCCCATGTCCCATATTTGGGACATCTTTGAACCCGGCCAATTCAATTTACCCCATCAAATCATATATTTTTTAATACTAGACATCCTATGGGCATTTGTAATGCCAATATTTTAACTCTTTCCATGCTGGAATTTTTGTAAAGATAAAGAATTTTAGGACTTGCTTATTAAAAACTTTTTTTTTTTTTTTTTTGGTGACAGTGGGGATTTTTACATGTTACCATATTTTTTTTTTTTTTATTACTAGTCACTCTCATTAGTGAGCTGGGCTCCATTGACCTTGCATGGTTGGATGCAGTACCTGCATTCAACCTGCAGGAGGAGCTCGAGAGTTCTCAAGAGGGTCTGGATAGACCCTCTGTGAACTCAGATCTATTGTTAATGCCATCCTGTGAATGACGGCAACGTCATTCACAGGATGGCACTTGTGGTTGCTCCTCGGAGCAATCACAAGGTGATCGGGGTAGGGGGGTAGTGTTGCTGGCATGCCTCGATACTGAGGCATGTCAGCAACACAGTTTATGCTTAGGAAGCAATTCCGATCACTTCCTAAGCAGTTTTAGCCGGGCGATCTTTGATGATCGGTGCGGCGGCGGCCATTTTTCTTCCGGGGAGGGCTGCCAAGGGCTGCCCTCCCCGGATCCACGGTTAGCCTCACTTGTGAGGCTTCCGTGGATGCCGCAAAGCCGCCGATCGCGGCGAAAACGCTATTTAACGGCAGCCCGTACATGTACGGGCATTGTCGTTAACACGTTGCACGGCAACCCCGTACATGTACGGGGATTGTCGTTAAGGGGTTCAGGCATTGGATTCAGTTCAACGTTCTTCTGTAAATCTGGTTGTGGTCGGGAAATACAAAGCGTTCGTTCTGTATAGAAATGTTCAGAGCGATTCATATATATATGTTAAATATTTAATTAAAAAAAAACTTTAAGGGAGGCACAGACCCAAAGCATCACATCTCCCTTATCTCCTAGCCGGTTTCTGGTCTTGTGGATGGACTTCATTACCCCCTACCAGGGGGAGTTTGGGGTAGGGAAGGACTTTTTAATATATATATATATATATATATATACAGAGGCCTAGGTGGTAGCAGTCCACGTCCCTGCTTAGTGACTGATTTACAGCCAGCACAGACTCGAAAGCCTTTATGATGGCTGGAGGTGCTGCCCTGGGTCAGGCTTCGGTATGGTAAATATGTCACTGCTCAAAGGGTGCACCTTCACTGGGCCACTGGTTAAACTTTAACCCTCATACTACTGGTTACAGGGAGTGTAGGGGAACCACAGCTAAGGACCCACGCCTCAATTAGAAAATGTATATATATTTTTAGCCCCCCCCCATTCGCTGCTATTGAGAGAGGGTATATTAATGGAATTACCTCACAACCGCAATTTACAGGCGTAGAAAGAGAAGAGGGTGAGGAGGTGAGGCAGTAGGAGGTGGGTATGAAGAACGGCTTCTTTAGGATGCAGGTTGAGTACATTAGGAGGGTAGGTGAGTATGTAGGTAGGTAGGTAAGCTTCTATGGGTGGGTTTTTAGTGAGAATTGAAATTAAATAAGAGAGGTTACGGAGACATCGGGAGCGAAAAGGTAGATTAGCTCCTTGACGAGAGAGGTGGTACACATTTAATGTCTTTGAGGTTGATGTACCGGACATCTTACTCTTACATATTTGTCTTCAGTAGGGGTTAAGAGTGGGCACTCCTTGCCCAGAAATTCCCTGATAACACCACTCTATATCCCTTCCCTTGGATAGGGCTGATCTGCTCCTCGAACAAATTTCTGTGGAACCCCATGCTCCTCTATTCATTTTAACCAAAAAAAGCAATACAAACATATTTAGTAAAACATAAATGGAGATTCTCTCACCTCCTGGCTGCAGACCACAGGACTGGGCCCATCCAACATCTCCATAAACCTCCACTTCACAGAACGAGAGATACTCTGTGCGGTCAGGGATCACCACCGTGATATAGCGACCCTCCATTCCGTTACAGCAGACAGCGATGGTGGCTTGAGAGACATCGGTGATGGTGCTACATCTGAAGGAGAAAGAAAACATCAGAATAGCCAACATACGGCATCTGGTTATTATATATCACATAGTTACAGACGGTTATTATATATCACATAGTTACAGACGTAAAAGTGAACGGGAAGTCCGTGGAGGCGGCATAACACATTTACCAGCTACACATTGGAATTCTGGTGGTCACTGGTATATTAATAATCTGGACTATAGTGCTTTGATCTCATACTATGACTTAAAATCCTCCCTTGTGTTTCCAGTTTCTCCCTATAGCAAGCTCTGCTGATGTTGGCTCAACCTGGCTTATTTCAAGTAGGGCATGATGAGCCTTCTTAAGGTTTTGGCAGGGACTTTGGTCAAGTTGCAGCTGAGTCCTACTAGGGTACAGCTCACAGAACACCACCGGCCAGCTCACCCACCTTCATCTGTCCAGATGAATTGGATAGTGACTTCTTAAGTATAAATCAAGCCAACTATCTGGATCTGCTTGTTGTTTGATGGGAATGACAAGACAGGCAACCACCTGCTATAAAATGGTGCTGTCTCAAACATCTTTCTGGTTCCAAGTGGAAGACATTTTGCCATTTGCTGCTGTCCCAGAGGTATAATCCATTATCAGGCTCAGACATATTCTCAGTTAATCAATATGTTAATCGTATCATGCAGTCAGATCATACTATAAATAGGAGGGTCTATTGTCCCAAATGCATTTATCAAGATGCCCCTGGGGGGATGAAGGGGGTTCTATCATCTCCAGAATAATCTGGAAATTGCTCTCCGCCGCATCGACCACATTCTGTTACACCGGTGGTTAGGAGTGATTAGGCGTTTTATTTATCTCACCCTAATGATTTGAGACTCCCACACTCAGCGCAGATGGAGAGAATCCGGCCCCCGATACCTGACATGAGTTTATTAGTTGGTGTAACTAGCAGATAACTGGATATAACTGAGACTCACATCGGGTTGTTGTTACTGTCAGAATTCCCAATTCTTATTTGGGCTCCAAGCAAACGATTTGGACAACAATCCATTCGGTTCACGATGACCACCGCGTCAATCTTAAAGCTCTTCTGGAGATCCAGTCTCCACCAGGGTCCATGGTCACCCTTTGTGTGGGCACACGCATGGATAAAGTAGTTTGTTTCATTGTTGCCGTCAATAGCCAGACTGGCTTCCCCTGGGGTTCCGTTAGAATTGTAAGTGGAGCTTTGACTGGCTGTCCCCGATCTCGCCAAATTTACAGCTGAAATGAAAAAAATTAAGTATATATATAACCAATGTCTTTGTTTCTTTGCAATGAACTAACTGTTACCTGTTCTGCTACACAACGGATAACGAGTGTAAAAATGCTTCTTAACGGTCGTTTTTATATTTTTAAACTTTAAAGGAAGATGAAAAACGTCAAAATCTGCTAAGGTTTATTTGCACAATAGAATAAAAAGCAATTCATGTAAAGTGAATTGGTATCTTTAACAAGTCTTAAGGCCTTGGACTCAGTTCAATGTTCTTCGGTAAGTCTGGTTGTGATCGGGAAACACAAAGCATTCGTTCCGTATGGAAATGTTCAGAGCGATTCAATGAACGATCAAAACGAACGAGCTGCCTCAGTCAAAATGCTCCTCAGACGCAAACACCACAACCTGCACTCAGAGAACGGCAAAACCACTCAACACGTTGGAGATTAGATAATATATATATATTAAGTACATACATGGGGCATGGGGGTTTAATATATATTTAAAAAACATTACGGGAGGGTCATGGTCATCCAAGAAGTCTTCTTCTGTCTCATCTCCTCCTCACCCCCCCAATAGATTGTAAGCTCCTAGGAACAGGGTCCTATTTTGCTTCTGTACGAACAGGGGGTAATTAAATGACTCTGGGTGAATATATATGTTAAATATTTAATTAAAAAAATACTTTAAGGGAGGCACAGACCCAAAGCCTCGCATCTCCCTTATCTCCTAGACGGTTTCTGGTATTGTGGATGGACTTCATTACCCCCTACCAGAGGGAGTTTGGGGTAGGGAAGGACTTTTTAAAATATATATATACAGAGGCCTAGGTGGTAGCAGTCCACGTCCCTGCTTAGTGACTGATTTACAGCCAGCACAGACTCCGAAGCCTTTATGATGGCTGGAGGTGCTGCCCTGGGTCAGGCTTCAGTATGGTAAATATGTCACTGCTCAAAGGGTGCACCTTCACTGGGCCACTGGTTAAACTTTAACCCTCATACTACTGGTTACAGGGTGTGTAGGGGAACCACAGCTAAGGACCCACGCCTCAATTAGAAAATGTATATATATTTTTAACCCCCCCCCCCCGTTCGCTGCTATTGAGAGGGTATATTAATGGAATTACCTCACAACCGCAACTTACAGGCGTAGAAAGAGAAGAGGGTGAGGAGGTGAGGCAGTAGGAGGTGGGTATGAAGAATGGCTTCTTTAGGATGCAGGTTGAGTACATTAGGAGGGTAGGTGAGTATGTAGGTAGGTAGGTAGGTAAGCTTCTCTGGGTGGGTTTTTAGTGAGAATTGAAATTAAATAAGAGAGGTTAGGGAGACATTGGGAGCGAAAAGGTAGATTAGCTCCTTGATGAGAGAGGTGGGACACATTTAATGTCTTTGAGGTTTATGTGACCGGACATCTTACTCTTACTTATTTGTCTTCGGTAGGGGTAAAGAGTGGGCACTCCTTGCCCAGAAATTCCCTGATAACACCACTCTATTCCCCTTCCCTTGGATAGAGCTGATATGCTCCTCAAACAAATTTCTGTGGAACCCCATGCTCCTCTATTCATTTTAACCAAAAAAAAGCAATACAAACATATTTAGTAAAACATATATGGAGATTCTCTCACCTCCCGGCTGCACGCCACAGAACTGGGCCCATCCAGCATCTCCATAAACCTCCACTTCACAGAACGAGAGATACTCTGTGCGGTCAGGGATCACCATCGTGATAAAGCGACCCTCCATTCCGTTACAGCAGACAGCGATGGTGGCTTGAGAGACATCGGTGATGGTGCTACATCTGAAGGAGAAAGAAAACATCAGAATAGCCAACATACAGCATCTGGTTATTTTATATCACATAGTTACAGACGTAAAAGTGAACGCGAAGTCCTTGGAGGCGGCATAACACATTTACCAGCTACACATTGGAATTCTGGTGGTCACTGGTATATTAATAATCTGGACTATAGTGCTTTGATCTCATACTATGACCTAAAATCCTCCCCTGTGTTTCCAGTTTCTCCCTATAGCAAGCTCTGCTGATGTTGGCTCAACCTGGCTTATTTCAAGTGGGGCACTATGAGTCTTCTTAAGGTTTTGGCAGGGACTTTGGTCAAGTTGCAGCCAAGTCCTACTAGGGTACAGCTCACAGAACACACCGGCCAGCTCACCCACCTTCATCTGTCCAGATGAATTGGATAGTGACTTCTTAAGTATACATCAAGCCAACTATCTGGATCTGCTTGTTGATTGATGGGAATGACAAGACAGGCAACCACCTGCTATAAAATGGTGCTGTCTCAAACATCTTTCTGGTTCCAAGTGGAAGACATTTTGCCATTTGCCCCTGTCCCAAAGGTATAATCCATTATCAGGCTCAGACATATTCTCAGTTAATCAATATGTTAATCGTATCATGCAGTCAGATCATACTATAAATAGGAGGGTCTATTGTCCCAAATGCATTTATCAAGATGCCCCTGGGGGGGATCATCTCCAGAAAAATCTGGAAGTTGCTCTCCGCGGCATCGACCACATTCTGTTACACCAGTGGTTAGGAGTGATTAGGTGTTTTATTTATACCCTAAAGATTTGGGACTCCTACACTCAGCCCAGATGGAGAGAATCCGGCCCCGATACCTTACATGAGTTTATTAGTTGGTGTAACTAGCAGATAACTGGATATAACCGAGACTCACATCGGGTTGTTGTTACTGTCGGAATTCCCAATTCTTATTTGGGCTCCAAGCAAACGATTTGGACAACAATCCATTCGGTTCACAATGACCACCGCGTCAATCTTAAAGCTCTTCTGAAGATCAAGTCTCCACCAGGGTCCATGGTCACCCTTTGTGTGGGCACACGCATGGATAAAGTAGTTTGTTTCATTGTTGCCGTCAATAGCCAGACTGGCTTCCCCTGGGGTTCCGTTAGAATTGTAAGTGGAGCTTTGACTGGCTGTCCCCGATCTCGCCAAATTTACAGCTGAAATGAAAAAAAGTAAACATAATTCGTATTGTTAATGGTCTACAAGAGAACATGAAACGTGCGGAGCTTGACACATTATATATATCTTTGTTTCTATCTCTTGCCATCAACTACACAGTCAGGCCTGGATGATCTGATAATTATCGTCAGACCCCGATAGGCTGTTGCCATATAAACTGAAAATGCTTCTTAAAGGTTCTGTGTTGCTTCATATTATTAAAGTATAAAAAAAAAAATTATATCTGCCAAGGTTTATTTACACAATAGAATAGAGAGCAATTAATGTAAAGTGTGAGTGAAGAGTGAGGGTATCTTTAACAAATCTAAGGCATTGCGTCGTTGGACTCCGTTCAATGTTCTTCACTAAGTTTGGATGTGGTCCAGAAATACAAAGCCTTCGTTCTGTATAGAAATGTTCAGATGAACGTGACTAAAACAAACTCGCTGTCTCAGCCAAAATGCTCGTCAGAAGTAAACACCGCATACTTGCATTCAGAGAACGGCAAAACCACTCAACACATTGGAGCGCTGCCTTGACAAATTGTGATTACAGCTAATTGGGATGGGTAACCTGCGTCAACCTTTCATTCATTGATAGAGCAATATTTAAATAAAATAATTAAATGAAATAATATAGAAACACCAACTGCCTCAGTCTCTCTGAGTAGTAGACTTCGGAAGAGACACATGTTTCTAATTTGAGTTGTTAGTGATCCCAGACTTATTCAGGAACTCGGACAACTCAAATTAGAAACACATTTCTCTTCTGTTAGAAGATCAGACAGCTACGATTTCAGCCAGGGACCTCGAAGGTCTTAATGGTTTATGTCAAGGGTAGGCAATCTTCGGCTCTCCAGATGTTGTGGACTACATTTCCCTTAATGCTTTGCCAGCATGATGACTGTAAGAGCATTATGGGAGATGTAGTCCAATAAATCAGGAGAGCCGAAGATTGCCTACCCCTGGTTTATGTAATTGGACATCTTACCTTTTGTAATTGGACATTGTGTCCACATTAAGAGGCAACAGTGGTCACTAACTGTCCAGAAATTCCCTGATAATGCCCTATTCACCCTCCAGCCGGATAGGGCTAATACGTCCCTTGATCAAATTTCTGTGGCATTGCAAAAATATTTAGTGAAACGTATATGTATGTTCTCTTACCTCCAGGCTTCAGACCACAGAACTGGGCCCATCCAACAGCTCCGCACACCAACAGAAGAAGAAAGCACTTCATCCTAACATGATATGGAAAATCAAATTTACTGTTAATTTAACACTACGAATGTGATAGAGTGTGAGAGAGCATGGCAGAGTGAGTATAGAAAACAAAATCCCAACAAGAAGTTGGAGCCTTCAGCTTCATTTTCGTTGGGCCCACTCCAGGTTATTAAACATTCGTACAAACTACTGAATGCACAAGTGCACAATTCATATTATTTCAACATCTACACAAAGGGGAGGATGGACTCCAGAAAATCACAAGAGACCGCCTGGATCATTGAACAATCTGTAGCGAAGCAGAGGGAGCTGTAGAGTTCAGTGAGCTTCAGCCATTTTCATTTTAGCCCAGCATGGCCCATAGTCGTATGCTTTTAAGCTCCACATAATAAAGAAGTTTGATTCACTTTCAGTTTAGGGGTAATCTATGGATAGGAGGCATCCAAACATGGTGGCCGCGGCACACGTAAAATACTGGATTTCTAAACTGCACAAGAAAACCTACCCTTACAAAAAATTACTACAGTTTTTCTGAAGTAATACTGCAGTTTTTTGGACATGAAAAAACTGCAATACTGCACATTTACTGCCGTTTTACTGCATTTGTACTTCACTGTACTGCAGTATTACTGCACATTTACTGCACTTTTTTTATATTGCAAACCTACAGTTGTACTTCAATGTACTGCAACTTTATTGCATTTGTACTTCCGTACAAAAATAACTGCAGTAAAACTGCAGTACAGTGAAGTACAAATGCAGTAAAACTGCAGTAAATGTGCAGTAATACTGCAGTAAAAGTGCAGTATTGCAGTTTTTTCATGTCCAAAAAACTGCAGTATTACTTCAGAAAAAGGGTAGTTTTCATCAAAATACAGCAGAGACACATTGAGGCCTTCAGAACGCTGTGAAGCCTGCTGCCGGGTACCAGACTAGTACACAGCAGAAAGCCCTAAGTAAGCTTACTCATAATATCATGGAGGCTGTTCTAAGACCACCACAAAGCTTGAATCTCAATGCTGCTAACTTCTCTTGAGCTTGGAGAGCCATTTACTTTTAATTCGATTGGCGTGAAAGGTAGACAAATAACCACTAAATAGACACTAAGCATCCCCTGCATTTTACAAGCTTTTGAAAATGTGGAAAATGTGGGTTTTTTCAAGCAATCAAGAGCAACGGGAGAAAATTTACTCATGTCACTGATTTGAAAAGGCAATATAAGAGACTCTCTCTAATCTGGGACAGAATAGTCAGAGATTCACAGTTAACGGAAAATGAGCTGAATCTGGAAACATTTCTTCAAATATGTAGAGCTTCACAAGAGAAAGAGTTTGGAGCTTCTCATTCCATGGTACATGCAATTACTTCAAAAGTAGGAAAGGGACATGCTAACGCCAGGATATCTACTGCTGTGTAAATACTATGAGACGAGGGAAACAGAGAAACGTCCAGCGTATGGACCGACATGCCTGGACGATGCTGAGGTTGACTTCTTATTCAGCCAGCTTCTTCCTCATAATGAAGCCAACTTCAGCATCATATTCACTTTCAACTGAATTGTGGAGCAAGCTGGAATCTTATTCCGTCTCATCTGCTCAATAAGACTGCAGACGTAGAACCTACAAATCAAGTACTGATTGCAGAATTAAACTGAAAACCCCACATAGCAACCAAAGATGGAATTTACAGTGGAAGAGGTGGGTGACCATGTTCCTCTGCTGTGAATAAAAGCTGTCCGGACAATGAATTTCACTGAGCATTATTTTGATTGATGGTCATACATGGACAAAGCAAACTGACAGCCAGACACCTATGGATTGGCATACATTACAAGCAAGATTCTCAGATATGTTTGAGGGAGATGGAGTCTTGGAAGTAGAATAATAGCATGGAACCAACAAGATTACCCAAAAAGATGGTGCCTGTGTCCACGGTAAACCATTTGAAAGCAGAACTCCAAAGACCTTTGGAAAAGCGGTATAATAGCACCAGTACATAGTGATAGGAGGTATCGAAACACATTGGGGTTAGTAGGGTGTGTGGAAGGGTACAGGAGGGATGTCTATGAAAATCCAAAATTGTGGATTCCAAAAAACACATATCTCCCAACCATCCTGATTTTCAGGCACTGTCCCATTGTCCACGCAAACAGACCCCCTGTCCTAATTTGGGTGGTAATCGAGGAGGTCCTCCGAACTTGAAAAACTTAAAACTGACTTTATGATCCAATAAATTAATTTCCAATTCACCCATCCAGAGCTTAAGTGAGAAAATTCTAATTCCAATTTCCCATTTAGTGAGGTGGTAAATGAAATTAAAAATAATTAGTACCATTAAGGAATGAACTTTAAATGAAATAAAAATTAAATAATTATTTTTCATAAAAAATAAAAACATTTAGTACCCACCTTAATTACCTGATTCTCTACAGCAGGAGGATAAAATAAGCAGCCTTTATAAAGACTCCCAAGCAGGCACTTAACAGACCCGTCCCTTTTCTTTATAAATTTGCCAAAAGGATAATGTTTAACCTGTGATTTCTCCTTGAGTTCACTAGAAAAGCCAGAATGTTATCTAAAAAAGAAATGTTAAGGGTGACCCCCTCTATTATGTGCATTATAATATAATGTTATATCCATAGATCTGATGGTTGGAGAGCAGGAGACTGGTGCACCAGGTGAGATGGGGCTATCTCTGTAGTCTCCGTATCAGGGCAGATAGAAGGAACAAAATAATCAGTCAGGCATTTATTGTCTAGAAGTACATCTTGTTCCTATCAAACGAAAACCAAGAGTGGAGAGCATGGGATAGTCCCAGGAAAAGGAGAAAATGGAGAAGAAGCAAGGGTGGCCAGGACACCTGAGATTATGCTGTCTCTCAGCTTTCCACAGACTTAGGTTCTCCACTTGCTGATTGATGTACATGCGTGCCAAGGTCTGAGGAACACAAAGGAGTCTCTAGCTGAGTTACAGGAATCCACAATGAGATCCCGGAACGGAAACCCTTGCCAGGAATGAAATACGGAGCAGCAGAGTTTCAGTGCAGATAAAGCCATTATATGGTCTTTGAGAGAGGTGCACAAATGTAGCGCCAGTTGTTATTCTGGTCATTTCGACTCATTTGTGGCTCCTCTCTGTGAGTAACTGAGGATGCCATGTGAAATTATATTCCCGAATCCTGCCATATACATATAACTGTGATGCTCCATATTTCTTCCTGTTGATACTTAGTGAATAATGGATAAGAAGACACTCAAGCCATATAAACTCTTTAGCGCTAGACCACATGATACTGTATCCGTTTTGCAGAAGGAGATGTTTAGCACTATGAGTGGTGGAGCATCCAGTGACGTCTGATTGAAGGGTCGAGACAGAGGATGTTTCCGGAACCTCTGCCATTTTGAACTAAGATAACATTGTGTGAACTTCTGTCAAAATGGCGGCGCTTCCAGTAAAGTACTCTTTTTATAGATAAACCCAACAAATTCAAGAATGTGATATTAAGGTGCAAACATGTAACGTCCTTATTATAATCTCTCATGTACTCCCAGTACACAAACATTACCCACACAATTTCTGTGAACTCATAGCCTCATACCAATGAATAAACATACGAGCTCAGCCTTGCACTTTAAATTGTAAACAGACACTATTTGGTCAAAAGTATTGGGATACCTGACTATTACATCAACAGGGATTTTTCTGACTTTGCATAGCATTGTACAATGTGTTGGTGTGCTGAAGCGTCACTGGAAGTAAGAGGCCCAAACCCTGATTTCGAAAAATTAAGAGGTGTGTGCCAATACATTTGTCCATATTGTGGTGCACAAAGCAAGGTCCATATAGACATGGTTGGATGAGTGACCGACCGCACAGAGCCCTGACCTCAACCCCCTTCAAATAACTTTTAGATAAACTGGAAAAGAGATTGCGAGTCACTTTATTATCCAATCCGAACAGAAGGATGCCATTGGTTAATAAGGACAGCACTTCTCAAGCTTCTTATAGATAAACCCAAAAAATTCAGGACAACCCAACAATTGGATTCAAATTATAGGCTCTACAGACTTTATCAAACAATTCAGACAATCAATAAAGGCAGTGGTATGAAGAGTCTTTCCCAAGAAATACAAGGAAATAGGCACAAAGAAACAAATAAATATCTTTAGTACTGGAGGAGCTGCTATTTCACAGCTTGAGTCCGGGCAAAGTCCTTCTTTGAGCCTAACCGAACTAAGAGTCCTTTCTGACGGTCTTGTTGGACCTGGTAATCTCTAAGACGGAGATCTATTTGACCCATGATGGTAATAAGGGTCTCTAGATCATTCGGAAAGTATCTGGTCATGATTTTATCTTTCAACCAATCAGGCCATTAGTAAATGTTGTAAGCAGGATTTCATTATTCTAGTCCACCTCGGCAATTACATAATTGGACATGATGTGGAAACCCTTACGAAAAGTAAACAAGTTAGAAGTAGCCATCTGACTCCTGCTAGGCTGGTCAAAGACTTGTCTTGAATCTGCTACAAAGTCTGTGTAGTTGTTGATCAGAGGCAAGCCTCTCTTTCACAAAAGTAAAGCCCAGGCCAGGGCCCGGTAAGTGAGCAGAGAAATTATATAGTCTACTCTTGCCTGGTCAGCGACGGAGTCTGTGGTGAGCTGTGGGACCTCATGGTTACAGAGATTTGTTCTGACACTACTATTACTATAATATTCAGCAAACAATATTGCTGCTCAACCCTATGGGAGTTGCAGTCAAGAAAAGTTAATGTTGTGTAGTGTATCTCCGCGATGCAGAGCAAACATTCAGAATCTTGGGAGTAGGGCGCAGCTAGGTGGAGAAGAGCCATGTGTGAGTATCGTGGACTTGTAGGGAGTTGGAGGAGGTGGTGTGATAGTGAGGAGGAGAGGAGTCATGTCTAGCAGGACATAAAATGGGCCACCACCCACACTCTTCCCTCAGCCACTTTGAAATTAATAGCTTGGTAACCGCTTCCTGCCCATCCTCCCTTTTATTACTTGGTGTGTGTTTTATTTGCTAAAGCTATTTTATTGTCGCAGCGGGCGAGGGTGTTCTTGCCAATCAGGAAGGTTTAGGAGTTGATGGGATATTCCTCCCCTAGCCACTGGTAATGATACAGGATAATTGCAGTGCCCACTGAGCTAAAAGCCGGCCAGAGGTTGGCGCTAATTGGATGTAAGGCCAGGACTGGATGCCGATTGGTTGGTAGAGGGGTTAATTAAGGTTGGCAAAGACAGGTTATTTAGGCTTATTATATATTGATATGTTTAAGTTACACAGAACAAAAGTTCATTATTAGTGAATTAATGGCTTGCTTTCACCATGGAAGTTGTGTATCTCGGTTATTCAAGCTTGGGTTGGCATTTTTGGTGTTGTCGGCCTCTCTATACACAGTACCCACTACTTTCATACATGATGTATTACAAAAAAGAGGGTAGTAAAAAAAAAAAGGGGCATAAAGGCTTGGAAACACAATAGGACACTTGGTAGTCTTGCAGCAGTTGGGGTAACGTTTGCCACTCCAAGCGCTGTTATCAGATTTCTCATGATGTTCAGACAAAAAAATGACCCCAACAAACCAATACATCTTGAAGTCCAATGCAGGTAATTATGACTCTGTATATATTCAGTGTGCTAGCGAAACGGCTCTTACATCAACACATAAATGTTATTGTGACACAAAGCTGTCCATGAATGAAGTGACAGACCAGAGGAGAACGTTGTGCATGAAACAGTCTACCAGCCATATTTATAGCCTTTATTGCTGCATCAGTTGAAAACTTCATTCTGATGAAGACAAGTGCACCATAAAGCAATATCACAAAATTTATAAGGCCATATTACTAAATAACATGACATGGACCGCACTGGACAAAATGTGACCAGGTTCTACCAGCAGACCTGAGGTTCCTCCATAGCAGCCTGTCCATAAACCTCCATTTCACAGAGGGTGAGATACTCTGCGCGGTCAGGGATCACCACCGTGATAAAGCGACCCTCCATTCCCTTACAGCAGACAGCGATGGTGGCTTGAGAGACATCGGTGATTGTGCCACATCTGAAGGAGAAAGAAAACATCAGAACAGCCAACATACAGCATCTCGTTATATATCACATAGTTAGACGTAAAAGTGAACGCGAAGTCCGTGGAGGAGGCATAACACATTTACCAGCTACACATTGGAATTCTGGTGGTCACTGGTATATTAATAATCTGGACTGTAGTGCTTAAACCACCTGCTATAAAATGGTGCTGTCTCAAACATCTTTCTGGATTCCAAGTGGAAGACATTTTGCCATTTGCTGCTGTCCCAGAGGTATAATCCATTATCAGGCTCAGACATATTTTCAATTAATCAATATGCTAATCGTATCATGCAGTCAGATCATACTATAAATACTACAAATGCATTTATCAAGATGCCACCGGGGGGGGGGATGAAGGGGGTTCTATCATCTCCAGAATAATCTGGAAGCTGCGCTCCGCCGCATCGACCACATTCTGTTACACCAGTAGTTAGGAGTGATTAGGCGTTTTATTTATCTCACCCTAAAGATTTGGGACTCCTACACTCAGCCCAGATGGAGAGAATCCGGCCCCCGATACCTGACATGCGTTTATTAGTTGGTGTAACTAGCAGATAACTGGATATAACTGAGACTCACATCGGGTTGTTGTTACTGTCAGAATTCCCAATTCTTATTTGGGCTCCAAGCAAACGATTTGGACAACAATCCATTCGGTTCACAATGACCACCGCGTCAATCTTAAAGCTCTTCTGGAGATCCAGTCTCCACCAGGGTCCATGGTCACCGTTTGTGTGGGCACACGCATGAATAAAGTAGTTTGTTTCTTTGTTGCCGTCAATAGCCAGACTGGCTTCCCCTGGTGGTACCTTAAAATTGAAAGTGGAGCTTTGACTGGCTGTCCCCAATCTCGCCAAATTTACAGCTGAAATGAAAAAAATTAAGTATATATATAACCAACATCTTTGTTTCTTTGCAATGAACTAACTGTTACCTGTTCTGCTACACAACGGATAACGAGTGTAAAAATGTTTCTTAACGGTCGTTTTTATATCTTTAAACTTTAAAGGAAGATGAAAAACGTCAAATCTGCTAAGGTTTATTTGCACAATAGAATAAAAAGCAATTCATGTAAAGTGAATTGGTATCTTTAACAAGTCTTAAGGCATTGGACTCAGTTCAATGTTCTTCGGTAAGTCTGGTTGTGATCGGGAAACACAAAGCATTCGTTCCGTATAGAAATGTTCAGAGCGATTCAATGATCGATCAAAGCGAACGAGCTGCCTCAGTCAAAATGCTCCTCAGACGCAAACACCACAACCTGCACTCAGAGAACGGCAAAACCACTCAACACGTTGGAGATTAGATAATATATATATATTAAGTACATACATGGGGCATGGGGGTTTCATATATATTTAAAAAACATTACGGGAGGGTCATGGTCACCCAAGAAGTCTTCTTCTGTCTCATCTCCTCCTCACCCCCCCCAATAGATTGTAAGCTCCTAGGAACAGGGTCCTATTTTGCTTCTGTGCGAACAGGGGGTAATGAAATGACTCTGGGTGAATATATATGTTCAATATTTAATAAAAAAAAAACTTTAAGGGAGGCACAGACCCAAAGCCTCGCATCTCCCTTATCTCCTAACCGGTTTCTGGTCTTGTGGATGGACTTCATTACCCCCTACCAGGGGGAGTTTGGGGTAGGGAAGGACTTTTTAATATAAATATATATACATATATATATATATAATTCTAAAATTTAACTTAACTTTGTCCATCACACAAGTAGTGACATATTCTGGTAGTAAGCCTAGGTGGTAGCAGTCCACGTCCCTGCTCAGTGGGCTGGTTACAACTGACTGATTTACAGCCAGCACAGACTCCGAAGCCTTTATGATGGCTGGAGGTGCTGCCCTGGGTCAGGCTTCGGTATGGTAAATATGTCACTGCTCAAAGGGTGCACCTTCAAAGGGCCACTGGTTAAACATTAACCCTCATACTACTGGTTACAGGGTGTGTAGGGGAACCACATGCCTCAATTAGAAAATGTATATATATTTTTAACCCCCCCCCGTTCGCTGCTATTGAGAGAGGGTATATTAATGGAATTACCTCACAACCGCAACTTACAGGCGTAGAAAGAGAAGAGGGTGAGGAGGTGAGGCAGTAGGAGGTGGGTATGAAGAATGGCTTCTTTGGGATGCAGGTTGAGTACATTAGGAGGGTAGGTGAGTATGTAGGTAGGTAGGTAAGCTTCTATGGGTGAGTTTTTAGTGAGAATTGAAATTAAATAAGAGAGGTTAGGGAGACATTGGGAGCGAAAAGGTAGATTAGCTCCTTGACGAGAGAGGTAGGACACATATAATGTCTTTGAGGTTGATGTGACCGGACATCTTACTCTTACATATTTGTCTTCAGTGGGGGTAAAGAGTGGGCACTCCTTGCCCAGAAATTCCCTGATAACACCACTCTATTCCCCTTCCCTTGGATAGGGCTGATATGCTCCTCAAACAAATTTCTGTGGAACCCCATGCTCCTCTATTCATTTTAACCAAAAAAAAGCAATACAAACATATTTAGTAAAACATATATGGAGATTCTCTCACCTCCTGGCTGCAGACCACAGAACTGGGCCCATCCAACAGCTCCGCACACAAGCAGAAGGATAAGACTCTTCATCCTAACACAGAAAATCAAACTTACCATTAAACAAATGGAACAAGGCACTTGAGACAGCTGAGTAGACTGAGGTCTGAATTGGGGCATGGACCTTCTTACATTCCCATTCGGGCAACTTACATGAAAAGAAGCCCCATAAACATTCACCAAAGGATGGAAATCTCAAATGATTCAACACCCCACTGTATGAGGTAAGGACAGAGGCTGGGGGTAACTAGGAGCTCCGTTCTGGGGTATAGGTGTTCCTGTGGGGTGCATTTTCTTTATTCGTAGTGAGAGGGAGAGATGTCTAGACCTCTAGATGCCCATCTGAAATTTCGACAAGGTTCCCATTGTCAAACTGTCCGCCTGTCCCACTTTTGGGGTTAGTAGGGACCTTGAGCTACATGGGGAGATCCCCTGATCTTGGCAAACTTAAAACATACCTTATTGTACCATAAATTAATTTCCAAGCCACCCACTCCAGATCTAACAAGTAAAGTTAATTAATCCTCTGGAGATACAAAAATGTAAGATTTTTTTTCCATAGAAAATAGACATTTAGTACTCACCTTAATCACCTGTTTTTCTTCTGTAGCAGGGGGATACCATAAGCAGCCTTTATAAAGACTAACGTGAGGTCACTTTACGGACCCGCCCCATTTATTATAAATTGTTATTTGGACAGGGGATCGTGTGTAACCTGTTCTTCACCAGAAAAGCCAGATTTTTTACTTAATCCTTCCAAGCATTTGCACTGGGTGGAAAAAAACAAATGTTAAAGGTGGCCCTTTATTAGGTGCATTATAATATAATGGTATATCCATAGATCTGATGGTTGGAGAGCAGCAGGCTGGTGCACCGGGTGACATGCAGCTATATCTGGAGGCACAGGAGAGCTTGTCTCAACGTATGACTCCATATCAGGGCAGATAGAAGCGTTCCTGGGGCACCATCGACGGGCTCATCAGGGCATTTAGTGCCAAGGAGTATCTCATGGATCTTCCAAAGTTTACAAAGTAAGCTAGCAGGACACTTGAGGTTATGGATCCCCGCTTCCTCGTTGGTGTACATGCGTGCCAAGGTCCGACGAATGCTAAGAAACTCAAATAAATCTCTAGCTGGGTTACAGGAATCCACAATGATATCCCAAAGCTGCAACCATCGCCAGGAATGAAATACGGAGCAGTAGAGTTTCAACACAGATAAAGCCATTATATGGTCTTTGAGAGAGGTGCACAAATCGATCCCAATAGCCCTCAGCGGTTGAGTCCTGATGGTCCTCATTTGTGGTTCCTCTGTGTGAGTTACTGAGGATACCATGTGGCATCATATTCCCGAATCCTGTCACAAACATATAACTGTGATGCCCCATATTGCTTCCTGTTGACACTTAGTGTATGATGTCATATCCAATGAGCTCCATCTATTGTCTATGAGGCGCTATGAACGACATGGATAATGAGCCAAGACACAAGATAAGTGCCACTCAACACATATCAACCTTATCTTAGTGCTAGACCACATGCGGCTGTATCCATTTTACAGAAGGAGATGGTGAGGAACCATTCTAGAGCGGTCGAGAAGACAGTTAAGGGGATAGGCCCATCCCTTATTTAATGTAACATATTGTAATGGATAGAATTAAAATTCATTCAGACAATTACTTTGTTTTGTTTTTACTGAGCAGCGTGCTATGGGACTGAATATCCCCCAAAAGATAGATCATGTGGATACAATGATCCTCGAGAGTAAAGAAGGTGATAGGCATACCTGGGAACTTCTGGGCTCCGGCTACCGGAGCCATCCCTTGTGGGACGCGGCAAGGACTGCCCACTGACGTCCCGCTGACATTGGTGGGCGGTCCCGCTGATGTCGGTAGGCGTTCCCACTGACGCTGGGGCATCAGCGGGAAACCCCCCCATTTAAAGGAAAAATGGGCGGGGAGCAGTGCGTGCCAAGACCCTACTCCCGCGACCCAGATGATTCGGGTCTTGACCCAGATAACCGGAAGAGCAGTGCTCACCTGGCAATCTCCGGATCAAACCCGGAGAGTTCCCAGGTATGGTGATAGGGCAGCATCATTAGGGCACTGTGCCCCATTAACCTTTGAATAATGGGCTAGACCCTAAATGCTGCTCAGGGGACATGGAATGAAGAGCCCGCTGCTAATCTAAGATCCAAAAATATAAGTCTTTGATTGTAAACACAACCCAGGAACAAGCAGAGAGTGTGCATTGGAGGAGCTGGCTCAGGTGCATAACCCCCTGCTTTGATCTACATAACTATTAATAATTATGAACGGCACACATTTATTTTGTGGGCTACAATAATATGAGACTTTGCCGGTAGTGTAAGTGTATTACTGATGCCACCCGGGGACAGTATATGAAGTAATGGCGCACTGCGCCTGCACAATCCCTTTTTATTTTTATCGACTTTTCCTTATTGATTTTGTGCTTAGCCGGTAGTGTAAGTATATTACTGAAACACGACCCACGGAAAGCAGTTAAAGAAATTACTTCTAATTTTAAAATTTAAAAAAAGCCCTAAAATAATTATTAAAAAAAGGAACTTCTGCTGCAGTCCCAGTAGGACAATAAAATGAAGGATTAGTGGTTGTACAGTTTGTACAATCTACCCAACCCTAGGCAATTTTGTGCACTGGTAGTGAGATGCGCCTCGGTCTGGTGATGAACGTCCGATCATTAAACTGGAGATACTGGATACTAACGGTCAATGACGTAGTAAATTTTCGTCAAAGTGGGTATTATGCAATATGTGCAACACACATACAAGATGCGAATTGCGTACAACACCATATAACACACCGTGTACTCAGAGAGTATGAGAAATTCTCTATCTGGGGTCCTGAGCTTGGGCGCTGAATGGTAAGGACCTCACGTTTGGGAAAATAAACATCTCAGGAATGCATAAAAGCTGCTTCTGGTGCAAACATCAAAAAGGACATCACTTCTTAAGCTATTTGTACATAAGCCCAACGCGTTCAGGAATGATAATATTAATGTGCAAACATATAACGACTTTGTTAAATCCACTCATGTCCTCCCAGTACGCAAACATTACCCACACAATCCTCGTGAACTTTAGCCTCGCACCAGCGAATACACGTGTGAGCTCAGCCATGCACGTTACACCAAAAAAGTGTATTCGGTAATAAGGTTACCGGCAACCTCATTATGTACGTTATCGCTATGTAATTCGACAAGCATGTTGTTGTTCTGGATGTCGATAGATTTTGGCTGGCAGGGTATCGTATTTTTATGGCCATAAAATGTATATGCTGGGTAGGGCTGTTAGAAGCACTAGACTCTACGTTCTCACCCTTGGTCTCGTCCATACGTTCAACGAGGACATCCAAATATTGTTATTATAAATCCTCTCAGAGTTTCTATGGCGCACCTACACCCATGTATCTTCTCTTGGCCAGAGTATATCCCAAAACAAGGTCCATAAAAACATGGTTGGATGAGTTTGGGGTGGAAGAACTTGACTGGACGCACAGTGTCCTGGCCTCAACCCCATCCAACACCTTTGGGATGAATCGGAATTGAGATTGTGTGCTGGGCGCAGGGCTGGCCCTACAATGGAGCAGAGTGGGGCAATTGCCCCAGGCGGCACTTTTGAAGAGGCGCCCCAAGTTGTCAGTACCCGCTCGGCGCCCCTCTCTCTCCTCTGCGAGCCCTCTAGCTCGGTCTCCATGCCGGCTTGTAATGCTGAGCGCCGGAAGTGACATCACCATCTGAAGCCAAGCACTCCCCTCTACAGCATCACTCAAATCTCTAGATCAAGCGGACTAAGCCACCTACGTTCAAGTTTAGCACCATTAATCTTTTCCCTTTCAGCTTAAATGTTGCCCCCATATTAACAATAAGGACCCTATAACGTTACACTTTGGATTTATCTTGTTTTGGGCTTGAAGCTACGGGACGTTGAGCTGAGATATCTCTCGACTTGATCCTGGGAAGACTTCACTAAACTGTCCGACTTCAATCAGTCAGGATCAACGCATTGTAACGCTTCATCCATGCATATTTTGCTGGAACAATGTCTAGCCTGCGGACTACCTCCTAGGTAGATTAACTTGGGCAAACTCATCTAAGACATAAACCCTGCAAACTTTTTTATAGCCCAAGAACCGCTAACCTACCCGGGCTCCTCAACGCTCAATTGGTGAAGTTGATAAGTATTTTGTCCCAATTTTTACTTTCAGGTCATGATATAAGTTGTCCTCCAGTTGTATTTGTTATGTACTAGACTTGGGCACCAGGGAGGTCTTCGTGTTCGTATTATATTATTCTCTGTGACAATATCAGCAGAAGGCATATTGGGATACGGGGACTTAGCTTGTAAGGTCTCTATTTCTTGCGCTGTTTTACAGTAGATTCCTGGGCAAATGCCCCGTGGGCTCTCACAAATAAACAAGTAAATCAGCATTCCCCCTTCCTTCAAAAGTCTGTTGCAACTTGCTGTTATCTCTCGTAATACAATTTCATCACTCTAGGTCAGGCTCGGACTGGCCATCTGGCACACCGGGCAAATGCCCCATGGGCTGGTGGCCGGGAGCCCCACAAACTCACTCAATCTGCCAGTGGCTGGATACGCCTGTCTACACGCTACGCTGGGGTAAAATGTATATCTATCGATGGTTTATTTGCTCAGTATTTGATTATTTATAATTACACTTTGGTGCTCACTCAGCCCCATTATCTCAATCGCAGGAGTGTTTCTCTTGAATAAGTCCTTCCTCATCCTGGATTCTGTCCGTCTCCTAGGTATAGTTAGTCGTCTAATTTATACAGTATAATAATTAATTATTTATGTGAAACTACACAAAAATCCTTCCTTATAGGGTATGTTGTGTTGTCTTGTGTTTGGTGGCAATGTTGGACAGAAGACGTTCCTGAAGTGACCGTGCCTAGAAAGAATTATATGCTCATGTAAAATATGATCTCATTCTTACTTTTTTTTTTTACGGGATCAGAAAAAGCCGACAGTGATAGGTTGTTGCCATACGAAGCTTAAGGCTCTGAGTCAGTGTTTTAGTTTTGCCAATCAGGTTTATTGATTATCTGCTGCAGGTTACATTGCCGGCTTTGAACCAACTCGATGCACTAAACTCCCGTTGCTGCTCAGTGTATGACCTCATCTAACAGCATCAGCAAGTCGGGAGGATAAGGGGGGTTTTATTCTATAAGGGTGCTGAACAGTAACCATGATTATTCAATATACTGGCAAGACAGAGATTAATAGAGTCACTGCTGGGTGCAGCTTCACATATTGGGGTAATATCATTAGTCACCAGATGTCCTGAGATCAGCCCCATCCCAAAGTGAAATAGGAGATTGTTAGATGCCCCGTTCATTGCATCATACAGTCTGTTTCCACTTTGAGGAGGAATAAAACAATTGGTAAGGGACTAACGTATAAGTGCTTAAACGCTGTGACCCAAGGACCTGGAGAACGGCTCTTCACCAGAGGTCTCCACGCGAAGCCAGGTATGGTCATCAGGCTCAGGTTGGGATTCTTCCACCTTATCTCCCAATGTATTAGAACATTCACGTGACACATACTTGAAGGTTGAAGGAGAAGCATTTGGCTTACGTTTACCTCCAGTAGTCTCCTTCTGTCTTCTTTTTTTGCAGCTGACATACGCTTCCCATTCTTTTACAGAATTACCATCTTTCCCCTGCTCAAATAAACAAGTAAATCAACATTCCACCTTCAAAAGCCTATTGCAACCAGCTATTATTTCTCATAATACAATTCCATCTCTCTAGGTCAGGCCCGGACTGGCCACTGGGCAAATTCCATGTGGGCTGGTGGTCGAAAGCCCCACAAACTCACGCGATCTGGAACTGCAGCGGCAAATCGGGGGCAAATCGCAAGCATAAAATGTATATCCAGCGATTGGCTGCACCTATGTCATCATACAGCCGCTGGACGAAGTACATTTCTTATCCTATCCTGAGCAAATCAACATTAAAAATCCCACAATTTGACTGCGCTGAGGAGATCCCAGCAAGTGAGACAACGAGGCCGATGGGTAAAGGGACTGGGTTGGATTTCAGTCGATGAGAAAAGGGAGATCTTGGATAAGCAGGGACTTCTGCATCTTTCTAGAGAAATCTGCTGGGGCATTGAGTGTTCGCGTTGAATGTGACATGAGAGGAGATGCGAGAATACCTGAACTGCTGGTCATGTGAGTGATGGCGCTCAAGCACCCGCATAAGGCGTTGATTTCCCTTCGTGATTTATTCCCTATGAAACATATGGGGGAATTTTATGGCGGATCGGTGCCAAACCCGATGTTTTATAATTTGTCTGTTTTTACAGTTGACTAACCAATATTGGTAAACAGGGAAAAGAAAAAATGTCGGTGCGCTAAGCTAGTCTCAGGCTCAAATAATACAAATGTGTAATATGAGGCCTACCAAACAGGTGTAAGCATGCTGCAAAAAACAGTGTATTGGCTGTACAATGTATACAAGAAACAAATACTGTCTGCGCTTCTTACCCTAATAAAGTTGGCAACAAATATATAAACATAATATAAATGAGAGGTTTTGGTTATATGAATTGGCCAAAGCATAATTAAGCTCACCCGCCACGTTGGCTCCTCATCAGTCTGGTTGCAGCTTGCTGTCCAGGGGTTAATGGGGAGGAGGTTTAATTGCACCTCCCCCAACTCATTAATAAGGTTTTGGTAGCCGTATAAACTGCTTTGTGTGCCCACTATGTGAGAGGTGAGAGTAGGTTCTCACCCTATTGAGAGTGTGCCTTGACGTGATCAGATCAGTTTTTTTTGCAGGGACTTTACTTAAGCTGTGGGTGTAACTAAGCCAGGGGTCCGGCTCATGGCTCACCACCTCTGCCCCAGTCGGCTCCATTGTAGGGCCGGCCCTGTTTGTGGACCCTTCAGTGTCCTCCCTTCCAGACCGTTCAGTAGTATTCGCCTTACAGTTTGTGCCTGGGTATTAATACATCGTGGCATCTGTGTAAACATTAGCTAAGGATTTGGGGGATTAGCTTGGGGATCTTACTCTCTAAGCGGGAAGATTCTAAACTGAACTCTGCCCCATCCATCTTCTACGTGGGTTGACTGGCCATGCTGTCATTAGGGGAGAGGTAAGCCGCTGTGCAGAGGGTTTCCCACAGAAACACCCCGCAGAGCAAAGGACTGTCATCTCATAAAGGAGCAGGTCCCCCAGAAAGACGTGACTTCCCTGAAAGCACTTTAACAGTTTCTTAGTGTTACAGTATTAAAGTTACTGGAGCCCCAGAGAGAACCTATAAAACACTTCACTCTGACGACTGTCCGTGAGGACCACAGAGGCGGTCAAATGGCCTACTAGATATTATTTTGCTAGAAGCAGTGCAATAGGGCAGCTGTCTGATTTTTTCTAATTCTACTTTGTGTAGAACCCAACAATCCAATGATTTTTGTCACTTGGGTGAATTTTACGACCGGGTCCATTTTAGATCCAGGTTCATTGATTACATTTAAACCAGAGATTTCTCCTGGAATTGTCCATACTTTACAATATGAGAGAAGACAGCTGGGAAGTGGATTTAAGATAGAGCAAGACAATGGTCATGACGTCATGTCGTCTTCTTCTCCCACTTCACCATTTGTCTTTTAGGAATAAGTAGAAAAGCTGAACACACTCTTTATAGTTTATATTATGTATTTAATGTTCCATAAAATGCCTAGATCTCTTCCAAGCATCAGAGGGCAGAATATACAAGATATGGAAGCATTCCATGGGAGCGTTAATAGACAATGCTGGTGGAGCCACCTTTCACCATAAATCATTAGGTAAAATAATAGACGGATTGAGAATTACACAATTACAAAACAAAGTCGGTATCAATTTTCAAGCGAAGGCTAGGTTTAGTAAATAACCTAATGGGGAATGCTCTGGCCAAGGTCTACCAGCAGACCTGAGGCTCCTCTATACCAGCCCGTCCATAAACCTCCACTTCACAGAGCGAGAGATACTCTGCGCGGTCAGGGATCACCACCGTGATAAAGCGACCCTCCATTCCCTGACAGCAGACAGCGATGGTGGGGTCAGAGACATCGGTGATGGTGCCACATCTGAAGGAGAACATCAGAATAGTTAACGTACTGCATCTGCTGATTTTATATCACCCATATTACATTATCAATGACAAAAAGTAGTCATAAAGCTCATAGAGGAGCGTAACACATTTACTGGCTTCACATCAGAATTCTGGTGGTCACTTGCATACTAATGGTATCAGTCTGGACCGTAGAGCTTTGATCTCTTACTACATCTTTCTTCAAGCCTGCCTCGTGTTTCCTGCTTCATTCTGTATATCTCATTATAGCAGGTCGTAATGGATGATTATGAGTCAGGGGTGAGCTGGCCTTGGCCCCTCTTTTAGTTTATGGCAGGGACTTTCTTTAAGCTGCAGGTGAGTTGTGCTCAGCCGAGCCTGGGGTCTGACTCATGCCACGCCTGGCTATCTGGAACCTGGTCATCATTTGCTGTGAATGACGAGACAGGCAACGACTTGGTGTAAAATGGCGCCACCAATTCTTTTGCTCCCACTCATGGCTCAGTGGAACCAGGGACTGTGCATGCTTTAATGTGATCTCATACGAGACAGAAGAACACAGCATATGAGCAGAACATGAAGGACTGGAGACGGGTATACAACAGGAATGACTCACAAGGACAAATATCTTTGTAGTTTTAAAGCACATTGACCAGATTCAGCATCCCGGCCTTACCGGTACCTGAGCACAGGCAGAGATGTTCAATCAAGGGAACCTTCCAAATAAGCAGCTCATCAAACGGAGAACCCTGAGTTCCTCCTGACTGATATAGTATAGCTCATTCTCAGTCAATCGATTTGTTAACCGTATTATGTGGTCTGATCATACTACAAGGATCTATTGGGTTAAATAGCCCGGAGGGAACAAAGGAGGTCCTATTATCTCCAGAATAACCTGGAAGCTGCGCTCCGCATTACGTGACCTTACATGAGTTTGTAAATTGGTATGAGGATTACTTGATATAACTGAGACTCACATCGGGTTGTTGTTACTGTCAGAATTCCCAACTCGTATTTGGGCTCCATGCAAACGACCTGGACAACAATTCATTCGGTTCACGATGACCACCGCGTCAATCTTAAAGCTCTTCTTGAGATCCAGTCTCCACCAGGGTCCGTGGTCAGCTTTGGTGTGGGTACACGGGTGCACAAAGTGGTCTGTTGTTTTGATTCCATCAATAGCCAAAAAGGCTTCAGGAAGTGTTGGCAATTGATCAAGTTCGTAAGTGGAGCTTTGACTGGCTGTTCCCGATCTCGCTACGTTTACAGCTGAAGGGGGGGGGGGAAACACAACACAGCCAGCCATAGATAAATGGGTCAATTCACTAAGTGGTTATTCGAGTTCAGTGTTAGTTTTTCTTTTAGCCCCAACAACTTGAAGATTCACTAATTTGGGCTAAGTTACTTTAAATTTGCACGTTTCAGACGAGGACATGCTAGTTCGGTTTGCATCGTATGTCCTCGCTTAAATCTCGCAAAAATACAACCCCTATTTTTTTAATAGTATTCGAAAGGTCCTATATAATCATGGATCCACAGCCACGCATCACCTAATCCCGCATTCAGTTGACAAAAATAACCGTTAGGAAGGCATCTTTGCCAATGGGCGGGGGGGGCAAGGATGCCATGCGGTCTTTGGGTAAGGTTCAGGAGTTTAAATTGAATTCTGGAGGCTATGTAGAGCCAGTTGAAGCAGCAGATGAACAGATGTTGCAAAGAAGTTTAGTACGGCAGAGGTATTTAGAATTGACCGGAAAGGTGTTAGAAGGGGGTGGTCAGCAGGGGGTAATCTAGGCAGGATATCACAAAGCTACAAATCAGTATTTCATTGGTGTCTTGTTGGAGGAAATAATGAATATGCAGATAAAGTAACAGAATTTGGTGAGGAACCGTGTATGACAGGTAGAGGAGAGAGCTCCAACACCATGGCTGCCAACCCTTTGAGTAGAGTGTTGCATTTTCAGAAATTAGGGACAGAGGAGATAACCAGAAGCTCAGCCTTGGAGATGTTGCGTTCAGGTAGAGAAATGATATCCAGGATGCAATTTCAGAGACATGGTTTGTGAGATGAATTAGAAAAGATGGTGAGAAGTCAGAAGAAGAAAAGGTAGATGAGCGCTAAAGGGGTGATCAGAGAGGTAGGACTCGAGGCGGGTGGGAGCTGGGTCGCTTATACCATACGACTAAAGAGTTTGTGGTAGAAGGGGTGATCGGTTACTTTGGAGAGGGCTATCTCAGTAGAACGACAAGTAAAGAGCTAGAGGAAAGACCAAGGTTAGGTGATTATAGACTAAATTCTCCAATAGCATGAAGGACAATAACTTAGAGGCAACCGGTTCCAAAGAATTGTTGATAGACATATCATAGCCTTCTTCAGATAGAATTACCAACGGTTCTATTTGGTTGAAAATCTACGTGACTCTCTATAAACGCATTTATGCAGATTATCTTACCTCCTGGCTGCAGACCACAGAACTGGGCCCATCCAACAGCTCCGCATACCAACAGAAGGACAAGGTGCTTCATCTTAATTAATCCTAATGATAGAGAAAATCAAATTTATCATTAAACAGCAGAAATAAAACATTGGGCTGAGATCTGAGTTGACCAATGGAACTCCTTCCATGCACATTTGGATAACTCATTTGAAAGAGCACCAGGAGAGGTAGTGTCGGAAGAGGTGACACCAGGGAAATCACAGGAAACCATTCGAGATGATTCAACTCTCCACGACATGGGGTAAGGACAGAGTTTGGGATACCCAGGAGCTCCGTTTTGGGCAAGATGTGCCCCATGGATAAGGGTGTAGGAAGATGTCTGCACTTTCTTGGCCAAGATGACATTCCACTCCAAGCCAGCTGTGTCTCTGATACCCCTTCAAGCAGAACTGCGTATATAGCAGCCATGTACACCCTCGGGGCAGTTATTTGGATCCAGAGGGCACTGTGGGTGCTCTTAGAATGTGATGCCCCCCGAAAACATTTATCTTAGCTTTGCCCTCTACTACATCAGCTAAATGTCTGTCGTTTCTCACTTATAAATCTGACGTAGAAACAGAGGAATCGACAAAATAATAATTAGCACTTTTATAGAAAATAGGTTTCAGAAATGGAAGATAAATATTTAGTCCTCACCTTAACGACCCGCTTCTCTGCTGGGGCGGAAACATTCAGCAGCCTTTATATAAATTCCCACGCCGGCCCTTAACGGAAACTTCCCTTTCTTCAGAAATCATTATCTGGGGATTAATCTGAGGTTATTTAAATAGTTGGTGGTAAAAGAAAAGGAAACAGGGTTAGGGAGAAGTGTGTTATATGCTTACCTGTTCAGGCTGCCTGCTCTGTATAAACTGCATGCTACGTACCGTGGGCTCTGTATATACTGCATGCCATGTACCGTGGGCTCTGTATATACTGCATGCCATGTACCGTGGGCTCTGTATATACTGCATGTCACGTACCGTGGGCTCTGTATATACTGCATGTCACGTACCGTGGGCTCTGTATATACTGCATGTCACGTACCGTGGGCTCTGTATATACTGCATGTCACGTATCGTGGGCTCTGTATATACTGCATGTCACGTACCGTGGGCTTTGTATATACTGCATGTCACGTACCGGGGGCTCTGTATATACTGCATGTCACGTACCGTGGGCTCTGTATATACTGCATGTCACGTACCGTGGGCTCTGTATATACTGCATGTCACGTACCGTGGGCGCTGTATATACTGCATGTCACGTACCGTGGGCTCTGTATATATTGCATATCACGTATCGTGGGCTCTGTATATACTGCATATCACGTATCGTGGGCTCTGTATATACTGCATGTCACGTACCATGGGCTCTGTATATACTGCATGTCACGTACCGTGGGCTCTGTATATACTGCATGCCACGTATTGTAAGCATACCTTGGAACTTTGTGGTTGGGAGGTTCCACTGACGTTGGTGGGCAGTCCAGCTGATCTCAGTGGGCAGTCCTACCGACGTTGGGTGCGGAGCTAGCCCCATACGCAGGAAGAAGGGGGACTGGGCGGGAAGTGGGGTGCGTCACAACAGGAGTTTCATGGTGACCCGGAGGAGCGGTGCTCCTTATTGAACCAATTAAAATTACATCGTTTTCTCTGACTATTAAGTCGCGCCGAAGATAAATTAAAGTCAAAATCTGTGTTTTGTTTATTTTAAATTTATAATTTGAAAACGTACTATATTCCATTATGATAGAACGGAGGTTTCCGGATCTGTTATGGTCAAAAGGATTATACACTAAAAGGAATCTCGACGCCATGAATCGTAGAGGTCCGTCTAATCAAGGCTGCCAAGATGTAGAGTAATGGAGCTAACGGGCAACCTTGTCGAGTACCATTTCTGATTGCAAACCAACTTGAGTCTAATCCTGGACCAATACCATCTCACCTTGGGGAACCATGTAAAAGGACATTGTACTGGAGTTAAAAGATCCCTTAACGTCAAATTCATCCAAAACTTTCTCTAGAAAATTCCAGAAGTCTGTCAAAAGCCTTCTTCACGTCAAATTGATTGTGTCTTACGCTAATTGATATCATGTAATGAAAAAAGAAACAAAAAGTTTAGGTGTATAGTTAGCGGAATATCTTCCCTGGACAAAGCTATCCTGATCACGATGTACTGCATCTCGTATCTTATTTTCAGGGGTTCTGCCAAAATCTTGATGTCCACCTTGGAGAGATTTGGGTTTTTTTTAAGAATGCTTTTACATCACTGATGATGTAAACCTTTAAATTATATAGAGAGTGATTAAAAGTAACCAATTACCGTATTTATCGGCGTATAACACGCACTTTTTAAACTAAAATTTGAAGCTGAAATCCTACCTGCGTGTTATACGCCGATAAATATTAGAGCCAGTGGCGGAACAACCGGGGTCGCAACTGTGACCGGGCCCTGGAGTTCTGCCAGTCAGGGGGGACCCAAGGGGTGCCGAGCGGTTGCTGAAGATGACCGCTCGGCAACTCTCGGGCCCCCCTGACTGACAGAAATCCAGGACTCCTCTGCTGGCGGCCGCCGCCGCCGCCTGCCTCAGCCTCAGCCTCTGCCGCCTGCCGCCTGCCGCCAGCCTCCAGCCTCCGCCGCCTGCCGCCTGCCTCCTCCTCCTCCTCCGCCGCCTGCCTCCTCCTCCTCCTCCGCCGCCTGCCTCCTCCTCCTCCTCCGCCTGCCTCCTCCTCCGCCGCCGCCGCCGCCGCCGCCGCCACCGCCGCCTGCCTCAGCGCTTCATTTCTTGTGTTGGAAGCGTGAGGCGTTTGTCTCGGGTGCTGGCGCTCAGCAGTGAGCGCCGGCACCCGAGACAAACGCCTCACGCTTCCAACACAGGAGTTGAAGGTAAGTGACCGGGGTGGGGTTAGGGAGAGAGAGGGGAGATCCTGAGAAGGGGGGTTAGGGTGTGTGTGTCTGAGTGTGTGTGTGTCTTACTGTGTGTGTGTGGTTTCCCAGATAGCAGTGATTCTGATGGAGTTTTTTTTGTTCAGTTTTTTTGTTCAAAAATGGGGGTGCGTGTTATACACCAGTGCGTGTTATACGCCGATAAATACGGTATATGAAAAGACTGAGCATAAAGAATTTAAACGTTCACCACAACAAAGATCCTGGGAACTTCTTAGCTACGGCTACCCGGAGCCTTCCCTTGCAGGATGCTTCCAGGACTGTGGGCGCTCCCGCTGACATCGGTGGGCAGTCCTGTGATGTCCGTGGCCGGTCCCGCTGACATAGGGGGCGTTCCTGCTGACATCACGGGAAACACCTCTATTTAAAGGGGAAATGGGCAGGAAGCGGGGCGTGTCAAGACCCCACTCCTGCGACCCGGAGGATTCGGGGGTGGAACCGGAGAACCGGTGTTTCACCTGGAGATCTCCGGGTCAAACCCGAAGAGTTCCAGGTATGATCATGAGACTTCTCCACGATCGTTTATTTCAATGCAACTCTTAGTTTGTTTAGCCAAATCGCTCACATACAAAGTAACGTCTCATTTAATCTCCATCAGGTTCTTGAATAGTACTCAGAATTATTATTAACGGTTATGACCCCTAAATGGGGCCAGTTTATGAAGCATAAAATGCATCTAATAAATAGCGATTTGTTAAGATCATATCATTCAGAGAGTAAGAACAATGGACATTAGAAAAGAATGTAAAATATTTGTCTTTTGGGCGTTGTACTCGCCAAATGTCATAAAGTAAAATTTTCACAAGGTTTTCAGGTTTTTTTTCTGTTTAGTGAGATTTTGAACATGACAGACAACCAGCTGGATTGACAGTCATATGTACGGCAAGAGAAATGGCTTCCAAAGCCCCGAAAGCTTCTTGTTCTCCAGATGAATCTGAACATAAGTGTTTGACTCTTTGGGTACGGGAAAAGTTATGAAGAGGTACAATACGCGTGGTAGTGCATTTTTAGGGTACTCTTCCTATCCGCGGGGTCTCATAGTCCGACCAGCAGGATACGTCCTTCCTGATTGCCTGGAAAAGTGTGTGTGGGGGTTCTCTTGGTCCAGAGTTCTGGGGTTGTTTGTGATGTTAACCCCAAGGTATTGGAGTTTTGTTTTCTGGTCATGTTGTGCTTCCTCCTGGTTGACATTTAGGGCTTTACGCTTACTAGTATTGATTTTATAGCCTGACAAACGTGAGAAATGGGAGATAACCTGGTACAGGCAGGGGAGAGAGATTACTGAATTTGTGAGAGTCAGCGGGATGTCATCTGGGAAGTCAAGACCGACTGGAGACCAATTAATAGAAAAATCGACACCAAAAACACAACACTTACATACACTACAAGAACTACACTATTGGAAGAGCCACAACTGGATCAACATCAAGAAATAAACAGATGTGGGAAAGGCCGAACTTGATGGACGCCGGTCCTTTTTCAGCTTAACTATGTAACTACGATCAGCATCAACAATCACTGATCGCAGAAATACTACCCTGGTTGAACTACCAGCCACTGCATGTAACATACATGAGCATACGGTGATTAATATATCGTCACTTCCTTATCACCTTTAACCAAAAAAGAGAAAAATTACTATTTTTAAGGATTATTATAGTAGACAAGTATGGGGGTAAGCCGAAGAAGAACAATCCCTTTTTCGAAATTAGCCAGCAAAAATAAAGTAATTCTAATTGAAATCAAATTCTTACGTCTATTAAAATCTAATATCTTAAGTCTAATAAAATCTAATATCCTCATAATAAAAGCACAACAGTTTTTATCTTAATGTGAGAATTCCAAAAAAGTCTGGAATTAGGGGGAAATGAATAATTGATAAGATATTGATTAATATTAATAATATTCTTTCTCATGACAGGGTGACTAATGATAAAGATCATAAAGTGCTTTCGTTAAAAATTAACCCATGAGTTTTAACCCACGCTACAGAATCAATACTCATTATTCAGCGTGATTGTACTTATTTAGCGCTGAGCTAATATTATCCCAAGGTATGCTATTGATGTTATAAAGTGACAGCCGGTAAGTGAGATAATAAGTGTAAATCAATGTATAAAACATACACTAATGTAAATAAGAGAGTAATAAAGAAGTATTAATTATTATTTTGTTGGCTCCTCTGTTTCCCGTGTTTATAACATGGGTAACTACAGACATTTGCTGGTAGGAGGCAGTCGAGATCACATTTTTACGTTCGCCGGCCCGTCACATTCTTAGGCTGAGCAGATCTAAGAGCACCTCTTACTATCATCTCCCCGTCTTGGTGTCACCCCTGACCCTGACCTCTCGTTCACCCCTCCCCCATTCAGTCTGTCTCTAAAAACATTGGCCACATCCGTCCCTTCCTAACACAACATGCCAGTAAGGCTCTCGCCCATGCCCTTATCATCTCCCGTCTTGATTATTGTAACTCTGTCTTAGCCGGTCTCCCTCTTAACCGTCTAACCCCTCTACAATCCACCATGAATGCTGCTGCCAGACTTATCTTCCTCTCCCATCGCTTAATTAACGTCTCTCCCCTCTGTCAGTCTCTTCACCGGATTTCAGAATCCTGACTCTTTCCCCTGTCTACATCTCATCACTCACCTCTCCATACACTCCTGTCTCATGCGCGCTTACAAGATTTCTCCAGGGCTGCCCCTATCCTCTGGAATGCCCTCCCCCGGCCTATCCATCTCTCCCCTGCCTCCGGTCCCTCAAAAGATCCCCCTAGACAACGTCATCTGAGTGATATTTAATAACCAGATGCTGTATGTTGGCTGTTCTGATGTTTTCCTTCTCCTTCAGATGCGGCACCATCACACGATAGGCGATGGGAGTCGGTGGCCATTTGAACCAACTATCTTCCTTTAACACCTCGACTATGCAAAGACGTCTGGTTACGGGTAAAGGGGAGCTCTCGCCT
Organism: Spea bombifrons; assembly: GCF_027358695.1. Taxonomy (NCBI): domain Eukaryota; kingdom Metazoa; phylum Chordata; class Amphibia; order Anura; family Pelobatidae; genus Spea; species Spea bombifrons. The sequence goes on along the minus strand of NC_071091.1, from coordinate 108,034,209 downwards.
TCGCAGCTTTTATCATTAAAATCTGTAAATACCAATACCGGTTTGTAGAAAAAAAAATAAATACTACGTAAACCATTAACAAGCCGCAGGATTGTGGAGTATTCCTGTAAGATAAGGCGTGATACGTTCCGATCATAAAAGCTCCCACGGTGACACCGGCCCCTGGAAGCCCACGGACACATGAAACTCATTAGAGATACCCTGTTAACCCTTTCCATCTTCCCCTTATGCGGGTGAGTGAGCGCCGTCACTCACATGACCAGCGGATCATCTCTCTCATTGAAGACTTAAGATTCCTGAAGATACAGAAGTTGCTGCCTGGTTATCCGACTGAATCCACCTCATCTCTGGTTTGCTGGAGGGAAATTTATTTCAAAGGAGGAGAAATGTTAGAACAAGAGACCAGAATCTAACACTAGAGGGTCAGAGGCTGAGATGGAATGTAAGGGAGTTTTACTTTACTGAGAGGGTGGTAGATAAGGGGAGCAGCCTCCCAGCAGAAGTGGTAGAGGGTAATACATACCACCCTCACTGCAGTCGAGTCATCCCAACTGTCCTGTTTTGTGGGAGGCAGTCCCAATTTTGACACTACTGATTTTGACACTCTATCCATCCTGCTTTTTGGGACAGTGGGATTCGGGACCGCAATCCCAATTTTATTCTCAGATTTGTGCGCATGCATTGTATAGCCGACCGTTGGAGTGACGCTCTACCCTCTGAGCTCCGCTCCCGGCATTCTAATTCGCCAGGGATTGACGTTGGGAGGTATACGCCAGATAGATTGTAAGCTCCCAGAGCCAGAGCCCTCTTCTCCTCCTCTCCCAGTATCTTTAACCCCTTAATGACAAACCCCGTACATGTATGGGCTCAAAATTCATTGTTTTCGATGGGTTTAGGGACCGCTCCTTTGTCCTTAAGGGGTTAAACATGCGTTACTGTCTCTGCTGGGGAGAGAAAAATATCAGAAGCCCCCAGCAAAGTCCTAGCAGGGCAGGCACCAGGCAGGGGGAAAGTTGTGGCTTCCAGGATTGCGCCGGGCCAGTTGCATGTTAACCCCTGATGTAATAAATCACGTTTATAACTCGCAATGAACATGCGCCCGGTGCTGTTACTTTGCAGACATCAAGGACCCATCCCCTCGCTGCTCAGCTGGCGGGAGTTAACGGGATCAGACACCGTAGGGGCAGTTTAACCACACGCAGCGTCAGCGATCTTACAACCTACTGAGGGGGACGGCTTTGCTCGCTTAGAGAGGCAGGAAAGCTGTCCCATTGAATTAAACAGGAGCACATTCTAAGCGTGCGCAGAGCGGTCCGCAGAGACCCCCGACTGAGCCATTGCTGGAGTTGATTGGCGGTAAGTATATCACCTGCCGGGAGAACGCATCTCCTGCACATTAAACAGCCAGGGGTCGGGGGAGGGCAGGATGTCTTCTCCAGAACCCCCCCCCAAGCATCTGCAAGTGGACATCACATACATTTAAAGGGCCCTCACAGCTATTATATGTATTAGAGTCCATGTGATGGCCGGAGTGTCCCCTTAATAAATGATAAGGATTTTGCAGCCCTCAGGGTCTTATCCTTATATTGGGGTGACCAGGATTTGTAAAAGGCATGGTACAGGGCAGCAAGTACTAGAGTACTTTAATGATATTACTGGAAGCACGGAACTCGCAGGCCCTGCACACTGATTACAACGCCCTGAGGAGAGGACTCTTTATCTCAGGCCGCAAAGTTTTAAAGCCAGTGCCCAGCATGGCCTCCTCATAAATGCTTAAATAAGGGCCTGATCCCCGAGGCGGATCTTTCAGTGGGCGGGGCGCAGGAAGCGGAAGCGGTTTTGTTGTCCATTAACGAGAAGCTGGGAAGGCGGAGGACGTGAGGACGCGGTAGCGACGTCACTTCCCGTCTGAGCCCCAGGGAATGTTTTAGCGCGGTCCCGCGGAGGAGGTGACGGGAGAGGTGCGTGGGACATAGAGAGATGGAGCGGGGATATATGACTGCAGAGCCGGCGGGACGGAGGGTGTCAGGCGCTCCCAAGCCATGACACAAGGGAGTGGGGCAAGGAGTCAAGCTGAGGCGAAGAGGAAGTGGGGCAAAAAGTCAAGCTGAGGAGAAGAGGAAGTGGGGCAAGGAGACAGTGGGATAGTAAGGCAAGGAGGCAGAGATATAGTGGGATAGGAAGACATGCAGGGGCAGTGGGGCAAGGAGGCAAAGAGAAGAGGAAGTGGGGCAGGGAGATAGAGAAGAGGAAGTGGGGCAGAGAGTTGAGTGGGACATGCAGGGGGTGTAAGGGAAGGGGCAGTGGGGTTAAGGAGACCTGCATATTAGGTAAGGAGTGATTGGGACGGGGCCCGTTTTGTCCTGAGTATATGGGGCTCTTGCAGCCTGACAAACTGCGACAGCCAGAGGTCTAATAGAAGCTGAACTCTGTGGTGTATTCTGTAATCTTAACAAGCGGTGGCCATTTATTTTCTCATTTTGATGGTTCTTTAATGGCTTCATGTGGTGTCTCCATCCAATCTTTGCTACTGGGATGACGTTATTTCCCTCTCCGTAGACACGTCTCAGACTTGCTGTAGCCACATCAATCTCTGTGGGATTAGTGTGTTCGTTAATCGTTACGTTAATAATTTCTCTTGGCTTTGATCATTTCCTTTAGGTTTCGCTAGGAGGCCCACGATGGTTATAGAGGACGTGGCGGTCCTGCACCAGAGCTCAGAAGACTCGAAATCGGTAATTTAACAAAAAAAAGCTCCGTAATATCCCAATGCATTGTTCGGGGTCAAACCCCAGCGAGCCTTTGCAGCTCCCATAATGAAACATTTAAAGGGTATAAACTGTGCCGTTGGCCAGGGAGAGGGAAACGGTTAATAGGAAGGCAGATTTTTGTTGATTGATTTAAAGATGTAATGAAAATGATGTAACTGAGCGGGTGAGACTAATAAATAAAACTTAGGGTTTTTTTTGGTTTTTTTTGGTGTTTTTTTTAGAATAAAAAGTTTTCTTTTTTTTTTTTTTGTATTAAAAAAAAAAAAAAAAAAAGTATGTGCCCGGTTAGCGTACACGCTCACTCTAGGCTCTCCCTGATAAGTTCCTGCCTTATTTTTGGACTCCTAGGTGTATCCTGAGGCTAGCGTTACACCAAAAGCCTGAGTGCTACCTATCTATAGAGCGATTCTAAGACTGGCTAGGAATTTCGCTCATATTCATTAATACGCCTGCCTACAGGCCATGCGAGCTGATAAGAGAGAATCCTATGTAGTGAAATAAAATGCTTGACCGTCGGCTTCTTCAAGGGCTTGGAGTCTGTAAGGGAGGTACACTACCGTTCAAAAGTTTGGTGTCATTGAGCTGCTTTCATGGAAAACAAGGGAATTTCTGGCTGTAACATAATTGCAAAAAGGTTGTATAACCATCAATTATCCTTAATTATCCAACTTAAACTTTGATCAGCGAACACAACGTGCCGCTGGAACATAGGAGTGATAGAGGGCCATTGGAACCCAAACTTTTTAACAGTAGTGTATATTACGTGAATGTTTGTAATAAGTCATTGATAGCTGTTTGCTGCCTGTGAATGCTAAATCAAATCCGCTTTCCTTCTGAAAAGAGTCACAGAGAGCCAGGAAGGGGTAAATCTGCGCCGGTCAAGTTAGTCCGGACCAACTGCTTCAGAGATGAGGCCGTGCCGTCCGCCATCGCCAGCCTCCAGGATTCCAGGTTAGGAATGAGCAGCCAAGTGCCGTCTATAATCCGCTTATGATAAGCGTATTCCGACTTGTCTTCGTTCTGCGCGGCGTCTCGCACGTGCCGGGCGGACTGGTTCATGTTTTATTGATGCTGCTAATACGTGCCAACTTTCTTAGGAAAAGGAAGTTCAATGGGGAAAAACTAGAAAACCAATGCGATCGTCAAGAAAAAGAGCGATCCCCGCAGCACCGTGTCCAGGACACACAGGTAACTTTCAGGGAGAAAAGGGTTTTTGTCATTTCTTTATACATTATACAGGGCCGGCTCAGGCTTGCTGGGGAGAGTTGTGTACAGTGCGATGTAAAGCCATCCGCATACATTTAATAACGTCCCGTAGAAAAAGAACCAGCTCCACAGATTTATATCTGCATGTAGTCGGGTGTTTGGTCAGCCGGGACTTCTGACTGCTTGCGGAATAAGCCGAGGTTGTACTGTGCAGTAACTCGGGGGGCCGGGGATGAAACGCTGCATCGAAACTATCTTCCATTGGAATTTCCGTTACTATTGTTTCCACCTGTTTGTAAATGTATTTATATCTGTTTTTAGCCCACGCAGCGCTGTGAGAAGTTGCTTCAAGATAACGCAGTAACCAGGTAAAGCTGCTTAAGTTACACGCTGCCGTTCAAAAGTTTGGGGTCGCTTCGCTGTTTTAATGGAATCGCAAAAAGGGTTTTTGTAACCATCACTTAGCCTTTTAAAGTTAAACTTGGATCAGCGAACACAACGTGCTATAGGAACACAGGAGTGATGGGAGTGATAAAGGGCCATTGGAACACAGGAGTGATGGGAGTGATAAAGGGCCATTGGGACACAGGAGTGATGGGAGTGATAAAGGGCCATTGGAACACAGGAGTGATGGGAGTGATAAAGGGCCTCTACATATGAAGAGATTCCATTAAAAACCAGCCATTTCCAGCTACAATAGGCATTTACAACATTAACCCCGTCTGCGCTGGGTTTCTCATACACACGGTTCTGTATATCTAGCAGTGCTTTATTTTCACATAGCGGGGGGGTTTATTTTCTTAAAGGATATGTTTTTATTATATTCTCACACTTTAAGCATAACTTCTTGAATATTATTATAGAAAGGTGGATCTTGTTTGCTTGTTTACGGCTGCTGCAGCTTATACTCCTTTAAGACTTAGCATTAAATCACCGCAAATAAGAGGTATCTATGGGGACGTTTTGATAAAAATGCATTGTTGTAATGTTGATATATTTAAAAAAATTATAAAATGTATTAAAAAAAAAAACAAAAACTTGAAGAATGTTAGTGCCGGCCTCCGAACGCAGTGCTGGTGTAAAGGGGGGTCCGCTAATGGCGAGCAATGCGATGTGTACGTTGATGCCAGTCCTGTTTTTTTGTGACACTCTGTACGCGATGCGGATGCATTAACTATCTCTGGTTTTCTAGCAGTCCGGAATACGGTGTGAATCCTCTTGAAAACAGCAAAACCGGGCAAACGCGAGACGTCCGGCTCGGGGACGGCGGAGAGATGTATGTATTCCCGTGTGCTGGATGTAGCGGTTGCTCGCAGAATTAACAGGAGGTAACCGAGTATCGCAGACCCGAGATAAATGCTAATTGAGGTCCTTGGGTTGGCCCCTAGCATGGTCCCTGGAGCGTGGCCCCAGTCTGCTGATGTAGGAATGACCAGTGGTTCTCCCTACCAGCTTGCCGCCCTGGGCACGTCTGCCCACGGATAGTCTGGCCCTGAAGTGTTTGTGGGGTAAAAATGGTCAAATAATTATAGAAATTCAAATGTCTTTTAGGACTCGGGTATCCACCAGCAGACTGGATGAGAACAGTAACATCGCCTGTTCCGGGTCGCCATGTCGTCCCAAGGACTGTAAAGAGGGGTGAGTAAGGGCACAAGGCAATGTCCGGGGAGGAAAAAACGTTGGCACGGGATATCAATCAGATCACGGTGGGTCTGCCGCGCGCTGAATCTGATCTCAACATCAATCACGTTAACATTTAACCGTAATATCAGTAAATAGAATCTCTTAAAAAGCTGTGAGCGACATTTTATTTCCTTGTTGTGGCAATAGGGTCACCACTCCCTCTCGCGTCACGTGACAAATAAAAGATTTTACGTGATTGAATAAAGCTTTGCTTCTTTGAAGGCTTTGCGTATTCAGCAGGGCCAGGAATAACGTTTCTAAGGCTTCACGGATGGTTAATTCGGCAGAGTACTGCTCCTTACTACATATGGAGTGAAGTCTCTCCTCCCGAGAAGCTCCTTATTAGCTTATAATAGTTCCTTTTTTTTTTAAACTAACTGGAAAAATGACTTCCTTCTCCTAACAAACTCCAGCTTGTGAGCTCTTCAAACTATTCATGAAAGGGACAATCAGATGAACGTTCTCAGAGTCACCCTAACCTTCCGGGGGGGCTTTAATGTGCGTTCTTTCAGATGGCCATCTTGCTTCCATGATCCAAAGTTACCTGAGACTGATTGGCTGCTTAAGTTGTCAATCAGTGACGGCAATGTACGCCCATTTAAATCAATGGGAAGACTTTATGCATGCGCTCTGGGGTCTAAAGAGACCACGGAGCCCAGCAGAGCAGGCTCTGGTTGAGAATACATCAGGTGCGGGGAAATGCATTCAGCCGAATGCATCTCCTGCTGGCAGTGAAGACCGGGGGCAAATGCAAAACGGACCACATGGAGATTTAAAGGGCCAGCGCACCTTATCACATGCATGAAAGTCAATGAATTCCATGTCTAGCTGCAGCCTCTCCAAACCAGAGAGATGACTTCCCGCTCCTGCACGTCCCGTCATTTGCGCTTATTCTATACGTGCGACTTATATCATTCTCCAGCTCTGTATTAGATGTGCCGTGTTTACAAGTGTGCTTAATATAGGATATTTCCATTATTTATTTTTTGCAGCTCAGGAGCCAGAGAGCCAAACAAGATGGAAACCCCGGAGAAAGAACAGACACGTCTAAGCGGGGTGAGTAGAACCTGGCGGTCTGTTCCGCTTGGAGCGCGAGACCCCTGTTCAGTCGGAGGGCCGGTTGGGGCGAGACTGGAACATTTCCACAATCAAACAATTGTCGAGCGCTGCGGCCTCATCCCCTTCATGGCTCCTATTTGTTTTTTGGGGCTCCCGTGTTGTACCGCGATGTATCTGGTGCCGCATCTTGAAGACCCCATTACCTTTTTTTTTTTTTTCTTTTTTTCACGGCCCAAACTGAGACTTTGCAAATTTTTGGTTTGTTTGTTTGTTTTTTGGTTTTCTTTAAGGTTTCAGAAAAGAAATGTAAAGTACCCAAGCATGAGGAGTTAAAGGGGAATTCTACAGTTGGAGATAAAGAAATTACGAGTGCGGTTGGCTCAAAGGACCAGGCCGGTGGGTCGATGGAACCTGGGGGGAGGAAGGAGGATTCTCCACGCTCGCTGAAAGCAGACAAGAAACAAGTGAAAGGACACGGAGAGGAGTCTAAGAGAGAAGGTGCTTCTGATCACAGAGACAGGCCCCGCAAGCCTAAAAACACGGGGGCCAACAGGGATCAGAAGACAGAGAAGAAAACCAATGTTGGAAAACAGACCTGTAGAGAGAAGGAATCCTCTCTAGAACCAAACGGAAGAGCGGATTCAGTGGAGAAGAGGGACAAAGACCACAAGAGGCCCAGAGACGGAGGCTCTGCAGACAAGGAGAAGTCTAAAGGGGGCCTACAAGACGAGAAAACCAAGGAAAAGCTGGAAAATGCTCTGTTCGGGGACTTTCCGAGCGGTCTGAAGGAGAACGTCACGGAGGGGTTACGGATGGTGGACGTGGTCCTGGCCCCCGACAGCGAATGTAATGACAAGATCGGTATTAAAGCGGAGGGAACCCCTTCTGACCCCGGAGGCAACGATAAAAAGGTGCGTTCGAAAGCGAGAATCTCGGACGCAAAGTCAAAAGAGAAAACGGAAAAAGGAGAAAAGGATAAAGACGGAAAGAAGAGAAAGGATGAGGAAACGGGCAGGAAAAAGAGGCAGTCAAAGGCAGTGAAGAGGGAGAAGGAAGAAGGAACCTCGGGGGAGCCTCCAAAAAGGTCAAAGAAAGACTCCGATAAGAGCGACTGGAACCAGAATGCCGTAGAAGAGTCAGAGAGTGAGGACCGCAGAAGCCGGGACGCGGGAGATAAAGGGAAATCCTCCAGGAAGAGGAGGAAGGACAAGGAGGAACCGGGGCCGAGCGAAGCCAAGCAACCCAAGGAGGAAGACTCCAAGTGGAAGTGGTAGGTGCAGAAAGCCTGGCTGGGAGTGCTGGGAGCTGTGTTTGGGGTCGTTTGCATTCACACATTTTTGTCTTTTTGCATTATTTACTTTACACGACACGCTTCTGAGTTCTGTTTTTGGCCGCGCCGACGGGTGAATTAGAAGCAGGTTGTCGGAATCCTAGCTACGCAGAAACATACAGTAGATGCTGACGGCAGATAACCAGCTGGCCCAGCTAGCCGGTTTGTTTTTCCGGATATTAGACTCCTGTCTTAATCAGTCGTTGGTCTCGTCTTAGATTCAGGGGCCGTATGTCTATCCCACGCATGTTTAATACCCTCGCTGTATTACCCTCTATCACCTCTGCTGGGAAGCTATTCCACGTGCCTACTACCCTCCTCAGTAAAGTGAAACTTTACATCTAGGCCTCTGACCCTCTAGTTTTAGATTTAACTTTTCTTCTACTTTGAGATAAACTTCTCTACTGCACGTTGTTTAAATGACTCTCAATGTCGATATCCCTCTGTCTTCCTGCTACTAACGCCTCTCGCTATACACCCCGGCGCCCTGCCTGCTTTTTCCGATACTTTATTGCACTGTTCGCTTACCTTTAAGTCCTGAAAATGATTAACCCCCCTGAGCCCCTCTCTTCAGCTGACAGCCCAGGGTCCCCAATTCTCTTCTCTGCCTTCGGAATTTTTACACCCTAAGTGCGTTATTTTGCATTTATCAACATTAAACTGCCGTGCTCCTTACCTGTCTTCTAATTTACTTCAGTCATCTGCCTGGAATGTACAAAAAAGGCATCCCTCATCATTAACCCCTTCTGTAACATCACTAATAAAAAGTACGGGCCCCAATACTGATCGCTGAGGGGCCCCACTAGTGACAACCCCTTCACTCTACTGAAACAGCTCTAACAAAAGTCTCCAATGCCTCGCTCTCTGCCAAAGCAAAAGGTCACTACTCTATTCTAATTCTACTGGATCTCTCTGCTGGATGTCACAACACTACCTGAAACTTAATCTTTCTAAAACTGAACTCATTATCTTCCCTCCCTCCATCTCCACTCCACTACTTGAATTCTCTATCACCATTAACAACACGACTATCTCTCCTACTAACCAGGCCCGATGCCTTGGGGTCATCCTTGACTCAAACCTCTCCTTCATCCCTCACATTCAGTCCCTCGCCGGATCCTGCCGCTGGCACCTAAAAACATCTCTCGTATCCGCCCATTCCTCACCCAAGAATCCACAAAAACCCTGGTTCATTCACTTATCATTTCCCGTCTTGACTACTGCAACACTCTTCTGGTTGGCGCTCCACTGTCTCGACTCTCTCCTCTACAGTCTGTCCTAAATGCCGCTGCTAGACTCATCTTCCTTGCACGTCGCTCGTCTTCTGCTTCCCCCCTCTGTGAAACCCTCCACTGGCTCCCAATTACCTTTAGAATTAAATTTAAGATCCTGGTACTGACATATAAGGCCATCCATAATACTGCCCCCCCCAACACTGCCCCCCATAATACTGCTCCTCCGTACATTTCTGCCCTCATTAGCAAATACTCTCCTACTCGATCCCTACGTTCCTCCCATGGGCTAAGGCTCTCCTCCTCATTCATCACCTCTTCCTTTTCCCGTCTACAAGATTTCACTCGAGCTGCCCCCATATCTCTGGAATCTCCCCCCGAACCTTCAGCATTCACCCTCCCTCCCGACATTCAACAAACATCCCAAAACCCACTTCTTAGCTGCTAGAACTTCCTTGTCATTGAGACACCCACCGCACTACCTCTCACCCCACACCACCTCTCACCCTTTCTCTATGCCTTATACCCCCCACACTACCTCTCACCCGTCACTGATGCCCCCCACACTACCTCTCACCCTTTCTCTGTGCCTTATGTTTATCACCCCATTTCCCTCTAGATTGTAAGCTTGCGAGTCGGGCTCTCTCCACCAAATGTATCGGTTTGTCTCAGTCTGTCAATTCTCGTCATATCCCTTGAATTTATGGATTGTATTAAGCGCTGCGTAAACTGTTGGCGCTATATAAATAAATGATAATAATAATAACAAGTCCTTCCTCTGCATACAAACCATTAACTACAACCCCCTGTCACTGAGACATCGCCTTATCCAATCAACTATTACCATCGACACTGAAACACTGCGATTTATTTCTAAGCCTATAGGGAACAGCGTCATTATTTGTTTTATATAGCGCCATTATATTCCGCAGCTCTGTACAATGGGTAGCCAGGACATAACAAGTAGTATATAACATAAGAATTTGACTCACAGAAACGGGTAAGGAGGGCCCTGCTCCCAGGAGCTTACAATCTAATATGCCTTACTAATATCTGGATTCCCCCCCCCCCCGGTATTTTAGTTACCCAGCCAAATCAATAAATAAGAGGTTTAAATAAGTTGTCTCCATATTTTTTATTTAGTTAAACTACTGCTTTATATGAGATCATCCTAATTATACGAATAATCGGCCCCGTCTTCCGTAAAAAACCTTAATCAGTCGTTGGTCTCGTCTTAGATTCAGGAGCCGTATGTCTATCCCATACATGTTTAATACCCTCACTGTATTACCCTCTACCACTTCTGCAGGGAGGCTGTTCCACCTATCCACACCCTCTCATTAAAGCAAAATGTAAATATAATTTATAGTTCTGGGGTAACGTATCGTTAATATTATTATCCAGAGTATATTCACTAAGCAACCGTTGCCCGGTATAATTTATTGCATGTCTGTCATAATGCAAGGATGCATTTTCTGTAAGCAGGTTTAGTGTGAGAACTACATGTCCCAGCATGCTTCGGTGCTGCCATCTGCTGATTGGCTACCCTGAGGTCATCTCTCCAGGAAGTAAACATTGTGGCTTAGAGGTGATGTGAGTCGGGGACACATGTGCCTCGTTAACCATCTCCGTGCGGGGCTGACATGTTCCAGCATGGCTGCTCTCTGACCGTTAGAACCGTTATCGGGAGACTCGTCGGCTCTCTTTCTGTTATTCAGAGGCAGGCGCGCCATGCGAGGACCAAAGCATCCCTTGCTAAAGTTTGGTAAGGCTTTCCTTACGTATCCCTAAAGCGCCCGCTACGTGGCACCTGCGTGTGGAGCAGGTGATGAGACCGCCAGCGCGGGGTGGGGGGTTAATCATAAGCTTCTGGATGGGTTATGGCTAAGATCCTCCTGGCTGTGTTCAGTTGGCGCCACCTAGCGGAAGCTGTGAGAACTGCGGGCCTGTAGAGCGCAAAATCCTATATTAAATCCCAGGTTTAATCGCCTGCTTAATGTATACATAGTCCGGGGCTTTATGCGTTCATTTAGTAATCGATGTGTTTCGTGACGGCTGGTTACTATGAGCCCTTTATTCCATAAGGTTTAGTGACTGTTCCAGTTCTCCATACTTGAAGGGTACTTGGAATTGAGTTAAAGGGACGTGCCGGCCGTCATACGCACTGCATAGCTTTAAGCTCCCCTATGGATTTGCATAAGCAATTCAAAGAATCCCCTATATACATTTGCCTGCCGCCCTCCCCTGCAGGAGATGTATTCCGCCAAACGCACCTCCTTACGCTGCTCTGGTGCAGCCTCTGCGGGACCCCCGAGGGCAGGCGTCTGTTCGGGACCCCCAAGGGCGGGTGTCTGTTCGGGCCCCTGTGTACATGCGCAGAACTGGAGCAATTTCCTGCAACAGTTAGTTGCCAGAAATGCCTGACCGCAGAGGAGGAAGGCAGTTGCAGCAACAGGGCTGCATCTTCTAGGTCAGTTAGATACTCTTATTTATTTTCCCAGGGCACTCTTACCTGGTCTGCGTATGACCGCCTAACCCCGCCGGTATGTGTGCTCCTTTTTTTTCATTGTGTTATTATTGAGGTGCATCATTGTTATTTATTGTTGCCTGCATTAGGTGGGAAGAAGCCAACCACGAGGACGGCGTGAAATGGAAATTCCTGGAGCACAGGGGTCCCTATTTTGCCCCTCCTTACGAGCCGCTTCCAGAGACTGTGCAGTTCTACTACGATGGTGAGAACAGAAAAATGTATATTTTAGATCTGCCACCCAGCGCAGGTGGTACGTAGACACACGCAATACCATAATGGCGCAGGGAGTAGGTGTGGGTTGGGGAAAGATGTTTGATATAGACCATTCAAAAAGTTACTTTCAGGGAGTTTATTGCATAGTGAAAAGTGTGCGAGCTGCTAAACGGCTCCCTAACACCCCGCAGGGCAAAGCACCATCGCGTTTGTCGTTGTAATCATTTTCCGCTTGTAGGAAAACCCATGAAGCTGAGTCTGGAGGCGGAGGAGGTCGCCACGTTTTACGGCAAAATGCTGGACCACGAATACACGACGAAGGAAGCGTTTCAGAAGAATTTCTTCACGGACTGGAAGATTGTAAGAAACGTTTATATTCGGGAAAGCCGGATTTTTATTCTCTGTATATAATCTATAAACCCCGATCTGCCGTAACTTTGCATTATTCGTTTCTCCTGTAAGAAGGGCCAAGCGGACTCCTCTTCTTTTCACTAGCGCTCTGCTTAGCGAATAAAACCCTTGCGCACGGCCGCTCACCGAATGTCGCGATGATCCGATGTGATCCGCGTCTCGATGTCTTCTCTTTCCAGCAAATGACGAGCGAGGAGCGGAAGGTAATTCAGCATCTCCACAAGTGTGACTTCTCCGAGATACACAAGTACTTTGTGGATAAAAGTGAGGCTCGGAAGACGCTGCCCAAGGAAGAGAAAGAGGTAAAAAAAACTCCGGTTACCCCCCAACTGTCACGCAAGCGCTTACAAACATGGACATTCTAATGTAATACCCGGCGAAAGTCCGACAGGAGATATTTACCCCGTCTGCAGCTGGTAAAATAGCTGCTGATTTAATTTTGTATTTTAATTTATTTATTTTAATTTTATTTTGATTTAATTCATTTATTTTATTTATGTAGTATTTTAATTTATTTTAATTCATTTAATTTTTCTTACTTTGTGGCCAGACATTAATAGACCATGGTTTTTCTTTTGAACCCTACTATTTCACCCCCGGCGCCATGTTCAGCAGTCTTTAGTGTTAATAACTCGCAGACGCCTTATAAAATGATTTGGGGTTTTTTAATTCCTAAAATATCGAATTCGTACCACAGGAACCTTATAGCTTTTTTCGTTAAAGTATTGCATGTTGTGAACGGTTTTCTCGCATTGCCCCTCAGCCTTCCGCCTTCTAATTTCAGATCCGGCCTCCTTCGCTTTCAGGAGTTAAAGGATGCTTTTATCTGTATGGACAGGACTGGTCACCTGTCCAGCTTGCCCAGTGCCCGTGTTAACACATGTATGTTCCCGTGTCCGCTTCTGCCGCCGTCTTCACAGAACCCTGTTTTTTTGGGGTTTTTTTTGTATTTCCTAGAAATTGAAGGAAGAAGCCAGCCGGCTGCAGGAGGAGTTCGGCTTTTGTACGCTGGACGGTCACCGGGAGAAAATCGGAAACTTCAAAATCGAGCCTCCGGGTCTGTTCCGGGGCCGCGGGGACCACCCCAAGATGGGGATGCTGAAAAAGAGGATAATGCCCGAGGACATCATCATAAACTGCAGCAAGTGAGTTCGAAAGACACGCTTCATTCCCCACTCACCAGGGGGAGCCGTGACACCCCATACACGACGTGGGGTCACCACGAAAAAGCACATTTCACCCATTAAAATAACATGAAATGGATGAGAAATCCAGCGCAGACGGGGTTAAGGTGCTTTATCCCTCCCATCACTCCTGTGCTCCAACAGCCCTTTATCACTCCCATCACTCCTGTGTTCCAATGGCCCTTTATCACTCCCATCACTCCTGTGCTCCAATGGCCCTTTATCACTCCCATCACTCCTCTGCTCCAATGGCCCTTTATCACTCCCATCACTCCTCTGCTCCAATGGCACGCAAATGTTCTTGCTGTGCTAAGTGACCCCAAACTTTTGATTGGTAGTGTACTATCGGCTGCACTGGGGGTTAAACCAAGAGGCTTTGGCTCCACTTAATCCATCAGCGGAGACATTTTCTCGGGATTTCTGTATTAAATGCTGGAGTTTTGGGGCTTTGGGTTTTAGTTCGCGTCTCACCTGACTCGTTGCCTCCATTACTGCCCCACGCAGAGATTCGAAGATCCCCGAGCCGCCTCCTGGTCACAGGTGGAAGGAAGTGCGATGCGACAACACCGTCACCTGGCTGGCCAGCTGGACAGAGAACGTCCAGAACGGCATCAAGTATATCATGTTAAACCCCAGCTCCAAGCTCAAGGTGAGCGTCTGCCATTCGGGGCACTCAGCGGAGCAAATCCTGCTTCGAGTGCATAAAAAAAAAAACCTGTCTGCCCTGTATAATATGTTCTCGGGGCGGTTTATTTCTTTATAATAAGATATTCTACCGTTCCTCCTGGTTATTGATGGAAAAGCAAGTTGTCCATTAAAATAACATGAAATGGATAAAAAATCCAGCGCAGACGGGGTTAATGTTGTAAATGACGATTGTTGCTGGAAACTGCTGATTTTTAATGGAATCTCTTCATAGTGGTACAGAGGCCCTTTATCACTCCCATCACTCCTGTGTTCAAACTGCCCTTTATCACTCCATCACTCCTGTGTTCAAACGGCCCTTTATCACTCCCATCACTCCTGTGTTCCAATGGCCCTTTATCACTCCCATCACTCCTGTGCTCCAATGGCCCTTTATCACTCCTATCACTCCTGTGTCCCAATGGCCCTTTATCACTCCCATCACTCCTGTGCTCCAATGGCCCTTTATCACTCTCATCACTCCTGTGTCCCAACGGCCCTTTATCGCTCCCATCACTCCTGTCCCAATGGCCCTTTATCACTCCCATCACTCCTGTGTTCCTTTATCACTGATTTGCTGATCCAAATATATATATATTTTATATTTTTTTTGTGGAATAAAGAAGCAATCTACTATTTTTTTTCCCTCCCTGTCAAGATTCTAGATCAGCTGCTCGTTATCTTTAAATATTTAGCATTGAAATCTTATACCAAATGATGGATATCGCTGGACTTTGCGATGTATTTTAGCGGAGCCGGGTCAATAAATGGACGCTCTATTAACACTTAAAGGCAACAAGCAGTTTTTGGGCTCTGTTCAGCTATCGGAATGTAACGTAATTATCATTTTTTTAATGCGGGATTATGAACCAAGCTGGCTCTCTTTCCGTTGTTTAGGGCGAGAAGGATTGGCAGAAGTATGAGACGGCCCGACGCCTGAAGAACGTTGTGGGTCAGATCCGCTCCCAGTACCGGGCCGACTGGAAGTCTCGAGAGATGAAGATGAGGCAGAGAGCGGTGGCGCTCTATTTCATCGATAAGGTACAGTGCTCTCCAGCAATGGTGCCCTGCGATATTGGGGGCTCTCGGCCCCTTAAATAATTACACCGCTGAAAGTTTGTATGTCGCTCATCTTTATTGGTTACACATTGAAAATGTTGGTTATTGCGTGGTGTCCCCATTTTTGCCTTTAAATGCCCCAAAAGCCGGGGGGGGGGTCAGTTTAGATGTCCCCGAATGGCTTTGCGAATGACGTGTCTTCCGCCGACAGCTGGCCCTCCGAGCGGGCAACGAGAAGGAGGAAGGGGAGACGGCGGACACGGTGGGCTGCTGCTCCCTCCGTGTGGAGCACATACAGCTGCACCCGGAGCTCGACGGACAGACATACATGGTGGAGTTCGACTTCCTGGGCAAGGACTCCATCCGGTACTACAACAAGGTGCCGGTGGAGAAAGAGGTGAGGGCGCGCTGCCGGTGCCTTCGCCGGCGGCGATTGCGTTTGAATGCCCGTGAAAGTCCTGATGTGTCTGTCCGGTAAGCAGTGCCGGTGGGCCGCGTGTCGATCGAAGTACTGTCTGCGGCACGCTGCTCGACTCGCCCGGATCGCTTGAATGCACACAGTGTTTGGAGCGGCCGGTGGACGCGGGCCGGCAGAGCTGACACTCTATGGTTTTTCTTCCAGGTGTTTAAGAACTTGAAGCTCTTCATGGAAAACAAGAGCCCAGAAGACGACCTCTTCGACAGGCTGAATGTAAGCGATGTATTAGTGACGCTCGTGTTGTGGGGGGGAGGGGGAATAACATTTCAGGCACGCTGAGCGTTAACATTTGGGGGATTTCTGCGTGAATACAAAGCTTTTTATTTAAATGCAAGTTTTACGCTGCCGATGGCATATTCCTGCCGGCAGCTCTTCGCTTCGTGAAACGCGTCGGATGTTTAAGGCGATAGAAGTCTCTGGTACGTAACGCGAGTATTTAAGGCACGGGATCGCCCCCCGGCCAGTGTTCGGCGTACCGAGGGGGGACTTTTAAGGTTACGGTTGCTATGATGAGTTGGGGGAATTTTAATGGTCATTTTTTTGGTTAGGATGATCGTTGGGGGCGTTAAGTAGATGCGTTTACTCGGTGAGGGATTTTATCAAATTCATTGAATTTTTTTATTGGTCTGTTTAGGGTAAAAAACGTATGTATACTACACTGTGACTATTTATTTATTTTTTTGGGGCGGGGGTAAGATTTTATCATCGGAGGAAGACCATCGAAACGACAGCTTGATAACCTTCACCCCCTTGTTAATTATTTTCGAATCAAATTAGCTTAAATTAACACCCCCCATAAAAAATAAAAGTGTAAATAAAAATGAAAAATCTCTGGGGGGTGGGGGATGTCAGGCTTGTAATCAGAAATATGAAGGCTCTGCTGTGATGTCTGTCCGCCTTCTGGTATTAAAACCCTGTCTTTTAATCTTTCGATGAAATAAATGAACTCGTGTTTATAGTAATGTTGGCGAATTCTGTGGAATATTTTTGTGATTCCTGAATATTTAAAATTCCTCGGTGTGGTGTAGGAATGAACTAAAACGTAATTGATTGTATTTATATAGAATTATATTTGTATTCTACAGAATAATTTTCTTAATTTTCTTAAAAAAAAAGTGAATACTTTAAAATTCTTAACTTTCTGCTGTGATTAAATCTTCTCCTCCTTTCTGTCTATCGAACAGACCGTGAAGCTGAACAAACACCTGCAGGATCTGATGGACGGCTTAACGGCCAAAGTGTTCCGAACGTACAACGCCTCGATCACGCTGCAGGACCAGCTGAAGGAGCTGACCAACGGCACGTATTTCTCGCCTTTAAACGCTGCGTTTGTTCTGTTTTTGCCGTTTTTGTGGCTCGTTGCGTCTAAGCGGCCTTCGTTTTATTTCTATTAAACAGATGAGGACAGCGTAGCCGCCAAAATCCTGTCTTATAATCGTGCCAATAGAGCTGTAGCGCTGCTGTGTAACCACCAGAGGGCGCTTCCCAAGACGTTTGAGAAGTCCATGCAAAACCTCCAAGCCAAGGTAAGAGTGGCTCATGCAGCTAGGGTGAAATATAGGGTTAAACAAGTGGAATTTTGGTCTTTCGTACTTCCCTGTATGAGTTTTATCTGATCAAAGAACCCTGGTTATGGGCCAGAGCGCCTCAAATGCTTCTTGGCTTTGGTCAGTTAGGTGATACTTTTGTATCAAGCGGTCAGTGATCCTTATTTGAATTTCAGCTTTTTATCGCACAAACATTTATATTTTAAGGGGAAACGAGCTTTGTGGACCAACGCTTAAACTTTCCGAGCGTTACGCGTCTGCTGTTCAAGGCGCCTGAAATGCGTTGCTTTGGAACGTTGCTCCTATCATCCCAGAACAACATGCGCCAGATCAATGAGACCGGAAGAAGGAAAGGGTTTTCGTTGGAATATTTCTGAAGGTGTCTTTCTTACTCTTCCGTAGATTGATGCCAAAGAGGAGCAGCTGAAAGATGCAAAGAAGGGGTTAAAGAAAGCCAAACGCGAACATAAAGACAGCCAGAGCAGCAAGTCCAAAAAGTAGGAGACCATAAGACATAAACACAGATCTCTGTATTAATGCAAAATAGTGACTTCTCTGCATGGTCGGGACAGACGCGTCTTTTCTGTTAGATATACGCTGCGGGTCAAAAGTTTGGGGTCACTCAGCTGTTTTCATGGAAAACAAGAATTTCTGTCTGTAACATAATTACAAAAGGGTTTTCTAACCATCAATGATCCACTTTTATCAGTGAACACAACGTGCCATTGGAGCACAGGAGTGACGGGAGTGATAAAGGGCCATTGGAGCACAGGAGTGATGGGAGTGATAAAGGGCCATTGGAGCACAGGAGTGATGGGAGTGATAAAAGGCCACTGGGACACAGGAGTGACGGGAGTGATAAAGGGCCATTGGAGCACAGGAGTGATGGGAGTGATAAAGAGCCATTGGAACTCGAGTGATGGGAGTGATAAAGGGCCATTGGAACGCGAGTGATGGGAGTGATACAAATGTGTTGATTTTCTGCCCCCAGGGACATGGAGAAGAAGAAGAGTCTGTGTGACCGGCTGGAGGACCAGCTCATGAAATTAAAGCTACAGGCGACCGACAAAGAGGAGAACAAGCAGATCGCTCTCGGCACGTCCAAGCTCAACTACCTGGACCCCAGGATCACAGTCGCCTGGTGAGGGGAAGCCTCTCGGTTGTTTACCCCTAACGGCAGGAAGGGGATTAAAGGCTCATTTCAATCCAATCAACACTTTGTTGCTTTAGTTGGCAAAGTCCTGGAAATTAAATGATTTGTAAATACCATGTAAACCCAGTAGAGAGGTTTACTTCAAATGTTAGAACAAGAAGCCAGAGTCTAACACTAGAGAGGGTCAGAGGGTGGTATGAAATGGAAAGAAGTTTTACTTTACTGGGAGGGTGGTGGATAAGTGGAACAGCCTCCCAGCAGAGGTGGTAGAGGGTAATACAGTGAGGGGATTAAACATGCATGGGATAGGCATACGGCTCCTGAATCTAAGACGAGACCAACGACTGATTAAGGTTTGAGTCTTTACAGCAGGAGAAAAAACGGGAGACTAGATGGGGGCCGGATGGGAGTGATCTGCCGGTTATAAACCATTTGCTGGCTAGTGTTGCGTTTCTTAGGAAGACCCTCTGCCTGTTATTTATTTTGTTGGTTTTTTTGTTTTTCTTAAGGTGTAAAAAATTTGGAGTGCCGATAGAGAAGATCTACAACAAGGCACAGAGGGAGAAGTTCGCCTGGGCCATCGATATGACCAACGAGGACTTCGAATTCTAAGCTTAACCACCACAGTATTCGCTGCTAAAACACCAGCTACCTCCCGGCCCCCAACGGCCGGAACCGCACACCCGGCTGTGCCCGACGTTTACATTCCTCCCATTAAGTGCCCTTTGTATTCCTTGTCTCACGTGATCCACGACTCCAAATGCCTGTAATTTGTACAAACGGAAAGCTATTAAGGACGGGTGGGTGAGCTGTCTGTCTGGACAGGTCTTTAAATATTATCCAGGGTTTTTACATAATTATGAGCATTCTTCTTGGAACTCCATCGGTTACTGATGCAAATCAGTTTGTCTGTTGGTGATCATTGTGTTGTCGGTAGCCGGTAAGCCGCTACGTTTTTCCATCTCCTCTGATCCTCCTCTAACAGTTTTTGCTCCTTATCAGCTAGACGTAACTTTCTTCAGTCTCCGTCTGTTTATGATAAAATCACATCAGAATATTCTATTACCAAATTCCTTACGCTACTCCCTTCCCAGACACAACAGTTTCTGTAACCCAAAATCTTGTTAAAATAATAATAAAATAATAAATAAATGACTAATATTCCCTAGCTGTACCCTGTTGAAATCGGGCTTATAAACATACCTTTAGATCTGTATTTGAGAACCCCCCCCCTCCCCTCAGGCTAAATATATATTAAGTGATCCGGTTTGAGACACCGATAATTGTTAAGTAAACCGTCCGGACCGGTTAAAACCAGACCAGGGTCGTCGTGTATTTTGTACTTTTCAAGAGGAAAAAAAAGTTTTTTTTTTTTTTTTTTTTTCTTTTCCAGGGTTGTACAACAAGTTGTTGTATTCTGCGCCGGATAATTTTCCTTACAGATTATTTATTTTGCTGTATTCTGGATTAAAGCGGTATATTTGTGTATGCTGTGATTGTCGTGTGTTTGTTGAATTCACTTTATAAGCGCTAATGGAACAATATATGAAAATAATGCTTCTGCTGTGGCAGCGGGAGGGAACGTGGGAGTTGGAGCCCTCTGTAACGGCACTCCCTGCAGGTGACCTCATGGGCTACAGGCACCCTTTTATTGCCATAGCACTGCTTGGCGGGTCACCGGAATAAGAGGCCATATGTTTTTCCCGTGGCGTAGTGTTTGCGTGGAGCGGACGCTCTTCCTTTTTATGTTGTCTGGATTTCAGACTATAAAATGACTTCCTGACTTGGTCGCATCGCACCGAGCACCACTAATTCAGGCATTTGCTACTAAGTGATCCAGGAGGTTCGTACATCTGTAACCTTCACCAGCTGCTGCCTGGGTATCGTGGGAGTTGGCAGGCCCACAGGCCTGACGTAGTTGATTATGTGGCTGAAGTAGCTGAATCTGAAGGCGCGTCTGTTGCGTGGCTGCTCCTTACGATGAATTCATGCACCTTGCCACAGAATGAAAGAAAAGGAGTCGGAATGAACGGAGGCTGCGCAGGCTCAAATCTCTGCATTCGCCAGGGGAGTCCCAGTACGCTGCAGCCGGTCAGACCAATCGATCTGAATCTATACCGGTTTAGCTCTCTGATGCCCTTCTCTATAGGATGGATCTTATATCCGGAAAGAATGTTTGTTCACTGAATGTAAGCCAGGCTCTAGACAGAGCTCCAGCTGTGTAATGTATTGTAACTTATGTTTATCTTTGGGCTTTAATTTTATTTGCTCTCCCTGGCCCGTGCGGGGTTAATCTCGCAGAACCGGAAAGATTGCTTTTTTGGTTGGTCCTCTTTACTCCCAGAGCTTCCGCACCAACGTCGCGTCCTCTCGTAACGTGCAGCCGGCGGCCTCCTTTAACCTTTCCTGATCATCTCGGAGGGTCCCCGTTCTTCTTCTGATTTATTTAAGTCGTTCCCCCGTGTGAGTTTCTCCACCCAGAAGGTCTCTCCGGTCGCAGACCTTGGTATCATCTGCATAAAAAGACATCTCGTACCATTCATTCCTTTTAACATCCCTGCTAAAAATGTTCCGGGTCCCGATACCGATCCCCGAGGACCGCAATACTAACCAAAGCTGCTGGGAACTGCGCAGGGCAAAATGGGGGCCAAAGTGGGCCAGGACCACGGTGTGCTGTCTTGGACGTTGGTGTCTTAATGCAGCCTTTCAGGCATACACCATTTAGCTTCTGCCATTTCTGCTGGGAGACTGTTCCGCTTACGTACCACCCTCTCTCAAAAGTCAAACGTCCTTACATTCCATCTGGGCCTCTGGTTTTAGATGGCAGCCTCTTGTTCTGACATTTGTTCCTGCCAGGCCGTGCACATGGTAGCCAAACTGTACCTTTAAATATAGATGCAGAACCCCCCCTCCCTCCCCGTGTTTATTTGCCCCTTTGTTTGGGCACTCTGCAGTGTTGGGGTAACAGACTCAGACTGGCTGAGAGTCATGGGAGCTGGAGTAGTAACTTACCCTAGCTGCGATAAATGTTTGAAATAAAACTACCTTCAGCCTGCAAACTGTGACCCTGCGCAGGCGGGAACTCTGTGCCTGTGAAGGAGCAGCTGCCAGAGAGAAGGGGTGCGGACCAAACCACTCTGACACAGAGGGGGGTACAGAATTAAATAAAAGCTACGTCTAGATGAGCTGCTGCTCCAGCGAGCATCTTTGCGTTTCCAGGGCGGTGGGGTAAGGGTCCCCTCTTGCTCTCGCCCCTGGACCCCCCATAGGCGCACTGGAAGCCCAATCAATAATGCTGCCAGCCCACGATATGTGCCACCCTATGCCTAGGTTCCATTATCGTATACGGAATGTAAACATGCATGGGATAGGCATATTAAGGTTTGAGTCGTTACAGCGGGGGAGATGAGCGACTAGACGGGGGCCAGATGGGGCCGATCTGCCGGCATTTTCTATGTTTCTAGAAGGCTTTTTTCACTAATAGATACTCAGCGTTGTAAAATAAAGTTCTGTTGGAAAGATGGAGGCGAGATAAAGCATAGAATAGTTTCTACAACAAGAAATAATTGCCCCGTCCGGGGCTGCACAGAGCGCGTCTGTAATTACAGGTTGTACGGTTTGAGTGATAGCCGGGTGTCTCATTGGGAATCTCATCGTATCCATGGAAACGAAACTTACAAACATGGAATCCCTTGTGTATATATATACAGGTCTCCGCGGCTGTCAGGGTATTCGCTAGTCACCCATCATGGACGCCATCAAAGCCATTCTCCTGCTCGCCGCCCTCTGCATCGGAACAGGTGAGTCGCCCGATTCTCCGGTCGTGGGTCTCGTCTTAGATTCAGGAGCCGTATGTCTATCCCATGCATGTTTAATACCCTCACTGTATTACCCTCTACCACTTCTGCTGGGAGACTGTTCCACTTACCAACCACCCGTTTGAAGATAGGACAAAGTCTTTTGGCCAAGGCAATCTGGCTACATTCTTTTCTGCTATAGAATACAATGCAGTGCTGGGTAATTAAAACCCTGTATAATGTATAGTTATATCAGTGAGCCGGCCCCTGTATAATGTATAGATAAATCAGTGACCAGCCCCTGTATAATGTATAGATAAATCAGCGAGCCGGCCCCTGTATAATGTATAGATAAACCAGTGACCGGCCCCCTGTATAATGTATAGATAAATCAGTGACCGGCCCCTGTATAATGTATAGATAAATCAGTGACCAGCCCCTGTATAATGTATAGATAAATCAGTGACCGCCCCCCTGTATAATGTATAGATAAATCAGTGACCAGCCCCTGTATAATGTATAGATAAATCAGCGAGCCGGCCCCTGTATAATGTATAGATAAACCAGTGACCGGCCCCCTGTATAATGTATAGATAAATCAGTGACCGGCCCCTGTATAATGTATAGATAAATCAGTGACCGGCCCCTGTATAATGTATAGTTAAATTAACTCTTTCCGCCCCTGTTTGCAGCCGTTACCCTGCAGTGTTATACCTGCACAGGCCAGTCCAGTAACTCCAACTGCATGACTGCAACCAACTGCTCCGCATCCAGCACTCACTGCAAGACCTCGGTGATCTCCGGCGGAATCGGTAAGAAATCTGCCCCTCCCCCTCACACATCAACCAATCAAATATATTTTTTTAATATATTTTTAAGACATTTGTATAAATGGTTCTGGTCCCAGCATGCACCTCGCCTCGATCTCTCTGATTGGCTGCTTGGCAGTTTGAAATATTTTGGGGTTTTATTTGGATGGATTATTACACAAATTTCATCACATTTCATTTTCATTTAATTAAAGTTAAAAGCAAAAGCTTTTTTTATTTAACATTAAATAGTCTTAAAAATAATAAAAAGCAGAAAAATAACAGTTTTTTGCCTATGTGAGAATTTATCGGGTTGGACGGGAGTTTAAATGACCGATTAGATGATTAGATGACCAATCACAGCACTGGGCGCAACCTACTTAACCACGGGTAGCCAACCAGAAACCTCCCAACCATCCCGTGCTTTTCATGCACTGCTGCTGCACTTTTGTGGGTAGCGGGGATCCTGGGCAAGTCGGAGAGATCCTCTGACCGGACCCAGGGATCGGCTCCCACGTGGCCACCTGGTGGCTCTCTGAAGCTGGGCCTTGTGAGGCGCCTTCTTCAGACAAGTGGCCCTCCACAGATCTGACCCCACCGCTCCCCACCTTCTGCCCCAACTGCCCAAACATTCCAACATTCTAGATGTCCTGTTTGATCGTGTAATGGTAATAACCCCCAGCGCTGTATCCAGCGGCACACCTGCTGTCAGTCATGACTGGGCTGATGCTTTATGGCGATGCTAATGAAGTCCTCCTTCCATAGACTTTCATTAGTCAGAGAGTCCGGCCGAGCAGATATTCAGTGCAGTGTTTTAATTTCTTTGTGTGTTTATTCCCTGCAGGAAGCCTCTCGGCCGCCACCATCACCAAGTCCTGTGAATCCGTCTGCGTGGAAACCAATCTCAACGTGGTGTTGGTGTCGACGTCCGTGTCCTGCTGCAGCACTGACTTGTGTAACACCAGCGGGGCTGGCAGCGTGAGATCCGGCTCCAGCCTCCTCGCCCTGGGGTTCCTCTTCGCTCTGACGAGAAGCTTTTCTCTGTGATGTCCGGGAATCTCAGGAACTTTAAGTCTTTCAACAAAAGAAGCCCAGAACCTCAGCCATACCGGCCCCATCTGGCCCCCGTCTAGTCGCCTGTTTCTCCTGCTGTAAAAACTCAAACCTTAATCAGTCGTTGGTCTCGTCTTAGATTCAGGAGCCGTATGTCTATCCCATGCATGTTTAATACTCTCACTGTATTACCCTCTACCACTTCTGCCGGGAGGCTTTTCCATTTATCTACCACCCTCTCAGTAAAGTAAAAACACCCTTACGTTAGAAATCTGGTTTGGCTGAAAGGGCATACGCTCTGCTTTTACTCCTGACCCTAAACGTGTTATGAAACGGAAATGAAAATGTATCACTAGATCGGAATCTTGTATTTATCGCACTGTCTGCGGTCCGTGTGCGAATGTGGCGTTTCTGGCTGATTGATTAAAACAAGTGATAAAAAAATAAAAATGATTTTATGGTAATCTGATCCCGCCGAGTGATAAACGAAGTTTTCAAGCTGCAATTGCCCCCCAGGCCGCCCTAAATCTAATCTAAACGGCCGCTGGGTGCTGATGCCGCCGGCCGGCGCTACTTTAATACTTTTTTAAAAAATATGGCAAGCCGGATCGGCTATTAAATGAAAAAAAAATAGTATTAAAGCAGCGCCGGCCGGCATCAGCACCCAGCGGCCGTATGCGATGGCCGCCAAGTGATGGGAGCAGCGTGAGGGGTGAAAGCTCCGCCCCCTCGCACTCACCTTTCACCCCTCACGCTGCTCCCATCACTATGCGGCCGTCAGACTGCTGGAAATCGAATCTAAACGGCCGCTGGGTGCTGATGCCGCCGGCCGGCGCTACTTTAATACTTTATTTATTTATTTTTAATATGGCAAGCTGATCCGGCGTATTAAATAAATAAAAAAATAAGCATTAAAGTAGCTCCGGCCGGTGGCATCAGCACCCAGCGGCCGTTTAGATCAGTTTTCCAGCAGTCTGACGGCCGCATAGTGATGGGAGCAGCGTGGGGGGTGAAAGGTGAGTGCGAGGGGGCGGAGCCACTTCACTTGACTTGCCCCCCAGGCCTTAGGCTGCCAGCCCTCCCCTGTTGTCAGTCCCCCCCAATCGGTCTTCCTGTGTCATCTTTGCTCTCATACAGCTTGTCAGCGCACCCAAACAGTCTTCCTGTGCCATATTTGCCCCCAAACAGCCTGCCATTGCAGCCCCCCCCCTGCCGAAAGCCAATTTCTATACACAGCTTTATTTATGGTAACAAAACGTAAAATAGATTATTGGAACCTGTGGGTTTTGTTTAGGGCGAAGGATGGGGTTTGGGAAAACTTTAAGTAAAACGCGGAGGCAAAAATTCATAAATGATTATAAAAAATGTATTAAAAAAACATGAGCACGTTTCAGCTTTACCCCCAACAAGGGTAACATTTACAACACGGAAGGAAGGGCAGAGCGTATTTAAAGCCTAATAAATGCCAGCGCTGGTCTCAGCTGTGACTAAACGCATCTTCTGGGGCGAAACGCGCCGGATCCACTTCCTGTCAATTCAATTCCATCCAGTCTGTCGGTGACATCACAGAGAAAAGCTCGCCGTCAGAGCGAAGAGGAACCCCAGGGCGAGGAGGCTGGAGCCGGATCTCACGCTGCCCGCCCCGCTGGTGTTACACAAGTTAGTGCCGCAGCAGGACACGGACGTCGAGACCACAAACACGTTAAAACTGGTGGCCGTGCAGGCGGATTCACAGGACTTGGTGATGGTGGTGGCCGATTGGCCGCCTGCAGGGAATAAACACAAAAAAAACATTAAAATAAAATATTAAACATGTGGCAGCATAACATTTATACTACATGGGGATGTTTGAATTGCATTGTGGGTAATGCAAATAAATAAAAAATAAAATACTAATTTTATGTTGTTTTGATCTTTACGTTTGCTAGGAATTCCTTTTCTGCACTCTATAGCCCACCTAATACGCTTTACTCTCGTTGTAAGTGCTGTTTAGGTGATAGAGCCCCGAAATCTATCAAATTTCAAGCAGGGACGTCCAAATCTTACCGAATCCGCCGGAGATCACCGAGGTCATGCAGGAAGTGCTGGATTCGGAGCAGTTGGTTGCAGTCATGCAGTTGGAGTTACTGGACTGGTCTGTGCAGGTATAACACTGCAGGGTAACGGCTGCAAACAGGGGCGGAAAGAGTTAATTTTTATAAGAAATACAGATTCCCATCACTCAATAGCAGGAGACAAACTGCCCTCATTTTCAGTTTAACCCAAGCCTAATGGAAATCTTGACCCGTCATTATTTAAGGATACACTTAATTGAGTCACCTGCATTCAAGCAGGGATATCAGAGTCTTAGCGGGAAAGAATAGGAAGGAGCCAGATCCAGATTGTGTGACTCTGAGAATCTGCCCCGAGACCCTGAGACTGGGGCAAAAACCT